>NC_143387.1:44135827-44435827 GCF_980474605.1 Leiobunum rupestre
CACGAACACACTCTTTTGGGAGACGTCTCCAGATTGAATCTTTACGGTAACCAATCGTCCTGCGTTTCTGATGCCAAACTCAGAAAGTACTGTTACTGCGTCTCTCCTAAAGAGTGACTTCGCTGTTACTACGAAAACTGTGATAAATGTACAAATTTATACCTTTGTTAATCGAGCCGCAATAATTTATTTTAAAATATTTTTCCAATAAGTGATATTTCTAATTTAGTGCCAAAGACCGCAAATTGTCTATTTTTGTTGGTATTTGAAGAAGACTAAAATATGATGAATTAAATACTATAAATTTAAATCAAAATGTATAACGTTGAAAGATTACTTAAAAAATGTCGTTGATTGATTGTTTCAATTAACGCGGTTAATCATACCGTTTTCGATACTTTATTTCAATAATATTTTATGGAAAAAATTATCATCATTAACGGGTTATCTCTTAGGCTGGATCTAAGACGGATTTCTTGATCGAATATTTTTACGCTCATGTTAGTTATTGTTTGTTTCCTAATTTGGGTTTAGTTGAATTCAGTGGCGAATATTACGATGGTGGAATTGTTTCGCTATATATTTTCTATAACAATACCAAATATTCGATGTTGTAGCTACAGCGTTGGGTAAAGGCACGTCAAATTTGTTAGTAAAAACCCTTTGTGTCAAGAAGAAAAGTGTTAAATTTAGAGAGAAGAGATAAAGAAAGAAAAGAAATCAAGCATAAAATTCTCCCGAAATCATTTATGGGCTTGATTTCTGAAGAAAAATTTTTATACACAACGTAATTGTTTATATTTTTAACCCTTTTATATATGCTCAAGGTATCTCACGCTTGTTTAGTTTGAAAAAAGACAACCAATGTGGTACAAAAAGGTCCTTTGACTATATGTTTTAAATGGAATCAAATCCGTCAAATTCTTCTGTCAATTAGTTTATTTCGTTAAATTTCTTTTTATATATGCCCTAATTGTTAACGTCTACGCGGCGAAGTAATTTTATTGAATTTCAAATTTGTTTTACGAGTAGTTTTTTCTCTCTGTGCAGATTCACTCTTCATAACCTTTTTTCGACCAGCTTGTCCAACAATTAAAATACATTGTGAAAATAAATTTTTGTGTTGCAGTGACAAACGTTTTCACGCTTAGCCATCCTTGTGAAAACAAAGTTGGCCCAGAAAAGTTACACAGTGTGAACATAACTTGAGACTATTTACAGCCTTCAGTAAACATATCCTCCATTTAAATTTAAAAAAATAAAAATACCATTGACTAAATTATTTAGAAACATATCTAGTGAAAATGTGATTTAAAAAAATTCATTAGTCAATTGATAAATCTAGTCTTTAAGTTTTAATAGATGTTTCTAGATTCGATAGATCTAAAAAGGGATTTTTACCGTTAAGCGTTATGTGTAGAATATGCAGTCAATTAAATAAACTAATTTCCAAAATTATAATTCAAATGTTATTAAACAATAAAATAATTGGTCTATCGAACATTTCTTTTCGAACTTCCTTGAAAATAATATTCCTTTAGCAGGCCCTATCGAATCCAGGAACATAAATTAACGATAGAAAATGTGTTTGTGAAAAATATGAATGTTTGAACATTAGGAAATAAAATCTATTTTCCTTACATTTTTTTTCTGGTGCCTCTCTTATTGAAAAAGGTACGTTATCTGTTTAAAAAAATCCTTTTTTGGGAAAATGATATGAAGAAATTTATTGCACTATTGTATTTCCCTTAATGTTAGATAATAATTTAAAACCTAGGTATTCCGGGATTTGACATTTCCAAAGTTCAATTACGACGCTCCTATAAGCTTGCTTCTACGTGAAATTGCATCTTACTTTTCTCCCTGACTATAGCCAATGAAACACTTCAACGTTTATCTCTGATGTTATTATGCGGATGAATGCTATAGGATAGCAAAGGTTTGTCTGCCAGATGATTTTATTCGAAAAATATCGATAAAAGATACTCAATGCCACAATGGTACTGTTGTTTCTTTCAATAGAAACGAACACCGGGTTCCAAAGTTTCCACTTCTCTATCGTTTTGTGACAATCTGTCTTTAAACGTTATCGATTTTTCTTATCCAAATATTTTAAATGTTACTTATGATGATAATTATAATCAAGCAATATACGCTTCTGGTCAAGATGTTTCAAGAACTACCGTCTGGTGCTTGGCTTAACTGCTTATTTGATTGATCAACAGTTTACTGTGGTTTATGACACGGTGGCGTATTCACAAGTTCGTCCAGGCAGGCTCGAGGCAAATATGGTTCTGCTTTTTTTACAGAGGGAAAGGCTAAGGCAGCTAGATAGCGCATGCGCAGTCGTTCTTTTTATCTGTAAGATAATTAACCCCCCTGCATGGTCACTTGCGTTGCCCTTTAAATGAAAGTTCGGAGGGCGGCGACGATGGGTGAAACGTGAGTACAGTCAAATTTACACCCAAGGGTGGGGAGGGGTCACACCAACCCCTTGTTATGATGTTTATATGATTCTTCGGCAATATATGCATCCCAAAACTTAATAATTCATTTAACATAATTTAATATAATTATTGACTTCAAATTTATTTGTTAATGAATATTTTATAAAAACAAAAATAAATAACACTTTTACAGAGTTCGTACCATGATTGCGCTTTTATTTAGATCTCTTAACTAAAACAGCCACAAAAAAATTTAATTTTAAAAATTGAAAAAGTGTAATTTAAAAAAAGTAACACTCTAGACATAAGTTAATGTAGTCTGTCATTGAGTTATTGAGAAATCGTAAGTTCGGAAGCCAAATGTATAACACACTATATACTCAAAATTAATGCGAGGTTAGTTTGATCCTAAACCTAGTTGTTTAACTTCATAAACGAAACGAGTTTTTATAATAGTCAATTTTATCTTCTGATTGAAAAATTAGTCTTGTTTGTAAACGTAAGCGTTTTTTTTTTATCTTGAAACGTTTCAATTTTCAATAAGCTTTGGCAGAAAATCTGTCAATTCTTAGTCACGTAATGATTTTCATGGCCATCAGGGAAACTGACTACAACTGAAAAACCATTATTGTTGGAAGAATAAGAAGTATCGTACTTTCGTTATGTCAATAGCAGTGCCGGATTAAGGACTAAGCCTAGTAGGCACAGGCCTGTGGGCCCCACCAAGAGATTAGGCCCCCACCACTGATGAAATCAAGGGATTTTTCTTCGGTACACGCGAGTTTTGAGTTTTTATGCTTTCCTTACAAAGGCCCCCACCAAAATCTGCCTAGGGCCACATCTTCAGTAAATCCGGTACTGGTCTATGGAAATCAGAGGATTATTTTCCAATAATTAATTTCAATTTATGAAATACGAAATGCTGCATTACAAAACAAACAAGCCGATAGAGAAAGTGATAATTGCTTAAATAAAGAGAAAATTGAATTATATAAATCTATAAATAAATTGTAGTCCTATATTTTTTCATGAGAAAGTGTCGACGTCAGTGAAGGATAATCGGATAATCCTAAGACCCGAACTCGCATGAAAATCTCACTGATCGTAAAATGATGATTTTAAGTGATCGATTGAACTTGGCTTCATTTAGGAATTTGGCAGCGCTGCACACGTATCTTTGAAGCTTTTAGCACGCGCGCGTTCGCCAGCGGCACTCTCTTTAGTATATATTATGCGAAATGGCGCGATGTTTAGGTGCGAAATACATTGTTTTTGTTTTTTTCTTACATCTATAGATGTAATATTTTAACTATTATCTTTAGAATTAAAATTTTTAAGTTATAGATTACGTTATACGTGTTAACGTGCCACAGTGTATTGTATTTTGACCAAGGCCCGGAGCTGTTGAAATTTTTTACCGGCGATTGAAATCAGAAAAACTGATATTCCGTTCTTCAAATTTTCTCACAAAATTTTCAAAATGCGTTTTTCAAAACCAAAATTGGAACTTGTAATAATATTAATTGGTGTAATTTGGCCATTGATTGTACATGCAACTGATTTATATGAACTACTTGGCGTAAAGAAAGATGCAGATTCGAAAGAAATTAGGAAAGCCTTTAAGAATTTAGCATTGACAATGCACCCTGATAAAAACCAAGTGAGTTTATTATTTTCTATCCTCATATTTAATATATTAAATTTTATATATCATGGAACAAGGAAACTATCAAATTAAGTTTAATACATTTTAATTTTCTAGGCTTGTGATATGCTAACACTGTAGAGAGTTCCTCTCATACGTTTACAAACAACACACTTATGATGGTGGTTAATTAACGTGTATTATCTAATTTTTAGGGAGATCCAGAAGCACATGACAAATTTATAGAAATAAATAAAGCATATGAAGTTCTTAAAGATCAAGAAACTAGGAAGAAGTATGACACCTATGGGGAAGAAGGTCTGAAAGATGATTTTGGCTCTGGATGGAAAGGAAATTTCCATAGTTGGAATTATTATTATGAAAGTTTTGGTAGGTATTAAATTTTGAAACCACAAGTAGTGTATATATGCTATGTATATATTTGATAGGTATTGAATGAAAATACCAGTTTTGGAACCAATTATATAAATGGGGAAATATTTTAGGGCTTACGTGATTGTAAATTATGACTAATATAATCAGCTAAGCTAATATCCAAGGAACCACACAGGCCTTAGTCAACTAGTGATGTGTGAAGCCAATTACCAGTGAAAACTCCATTATTGTTAAAATAGTGGAATAGTATTAGAAAGTATTGTCTGATGTAAACAATTAAGGGATTTAAAATAAACATTGGTTTAGATCATATAACTAAATCATTAAGAACTTTAGCTCCAATTAACAATAAGTAATTTAATTTAATCAATTTTAATATAAATTTTAGTTTAAAGGTTGACATTTTTAATTTATTAATTTTTAATCAATTGATAACTGCATTATAAAGAGAAATTTCCATATATTGCGGTGTAATCTTAATTAAATTTAATTAATATTTAATACTTCAGGATGCTCAGTTTTTGTGTATATTTAATTTGTTAGAGAACCTACGGTTCAATATTTTTATTCCTTCATTGACATACATGTATTTTAATGAATTAGAAAAATAACAATTTAAATTGCCAACTCTTATTAGTTTACTTTATCAACATAAGCATTAGACAGGTTTAATATAAAGAGTTCTTTGTTAATGTTTAAAAATCAGTGAAATTGAAAAAGAATGTGATTTAAATCAGATTTATATCTACCATCTAAAATATAAATTATAAAACAATAATTTTCCTATTAAATTGACTATATATTATAAGAATTACTAATGTGTACACATTTGTTTAGGAATTTATGATGATGATCCTGAAGTGTCAACATTGAGTAGAAATGATTTTGGTAAATATCAAAACCCAGAATTCGCCTACTGGGATTTAGAGTTTAAATAAAACTACGTTTGTTTTATTTTCTTAAGATAGGTTTGTTGATGGCTCTGAGACAGTTTGGTTCATCAATTTTTACTCTCCCCAGTGCTCGCACTGTCACCACTTGGCTCCAGCTGTATGAAACTTTTACATTAACTGATTTTTATCCAAGCATAATAAGAATAATAATAATAAACTAGGCTAACACCCAACCATACCCATAAACAATGCATATCTGAAAAATATTATCAGCTCACTCCCGCAACCGTATACTAGTTATAAATTGCATATTACAGCTAAACTATTTAAATATATTTTTACGTTCTATTAGAATCAATCTTTCCTATTAAAAAATGAAAGTTGATGCATTTTCCAGTGTTAAAAAAATTAATGCAAGTAACCTATTGATTACAATTTGTACTCATTTGGACTTTGAACTGTTTGATTACCTGTAGGCAACACCCTTAAAAATGAGTTCGGATTTAAAATACTTCTACCACCCCAAATTGAAAATGTAATTGTTTTTAAATTTAAAAATGATCCAAATGAAGTGGAAATTTTTATTGATTTTTAAAATTATCCCAGCGTCCTAAAGCTCCGCGGGAAATATTTTTTCCCCTGTTCCCTAAGCTCCATTTTTACGCTCGCTTGTTACGTGTAATAATCAAGTTTATTCGCTCGGCAAACCCGCGAAGTTTCAAACGCCCGCTATTATTTAAATTATCTTGCAAATTATTTTCATTTTTACTGGTGTAGTGGAGACAACTTGCCCGGGACTTGGATGGTGTTGTTAGGATTGGTGCAGTTAACTGTGAAGAAGATTGGAATCTCTGCAGGCAGCTAAATATTCGCTCATATCCCACATTAATGTTATTTCCACAGGTAAGCCTTCAGACAATATCATTAATTTATTCATTACACCCCTTAATTTCGATCTGCACGTATTCCTTTGTACATTTATTAATCAATTGACGAAACAACGCCAGAAAGAGGATAGTCTCCTCTATTTTCGGGTTCTAGGGTCAAGGATTTATCCTACCATTGCGACGGCCCCCTCTTACCCTTGTTTCTTGCGACGGCGTCCCCTGTACCCTTGTTTCTTGCGACGGCGTCCCCTGTACCCTTGTTTCTTGAGACGGCGTCCCCTGTACCCTTGTTTCTTGCGACGGCGTCCCCTGTACCCTTGTTTCTTGCGACGGCGTCCCCTGTACCCTTGTTTCTTGAGACGGCGTCCACTGTACCCTTGTTTCTTGCGACGGCGTCCCCTGTACCCTTGTTTCTTGCGACGGCGTCCCTTTACCCCGGTTTCTTGCGACGGCGTCCACCTCACCCCGGTTTCTTGCGACGGCGTCCCCTGTACCCTTGTTTCTTGCGACGGCGTCCCCTGTACCCTTGTTTCTTGCGACGGCGTCCCCTGTACCCTTGTTTCTTGCGACGGCGTCCCCTGTACCCTTGTTTCTTGCGACGGCGTCCCCTGTACTCTTGTTTCTTGCGACGGCGTCCCCTGTACTCTTGTTTCTTGCGACGGCGTCCCTTTACCCCGGTTTCTTGCGACGGCGTCCCTTTACCCCGGTTTCTTGCGACGGCGTCCACCTCACCCCGGTTTCTTGCGACGGCGTCCCCTTACCCCGGTTTCTTGCGACGGCGTCCCCTTACCCCGGTTTCTTGCGACGGCGTCCCTTTACCCCGGTTTCTTGCGACGGCGTCCACCTCACCCCGGTTTCTTGCGACGGCGTCCCCTGTACCCTTGTTTCTTGCGACGGCGTCCCCTGTACCCTTGTTTCTTGCGACGGCGTCCCCTGTACCCTTGTTTCTTGCGACGGCGTCCCCTGTACCCTTGTTTCTTGCGACGGCGTCCCCTGTACCCTTGTTTCTTGCGACGGCGTCCCCTGTACTCTTGTTTCTTGCGACGGCGTCCCCTGTACTCTTGTTTCTTGCGACGGCGTCCCTTTACCCCGGTTTCTTGCGACGGCGTCCCTTTACCCCGGTTTCTTGCGACGGCGTCCACCTCACCCCGGTTTCTTGCGACCGCGTCCCCTTACCCCGGTTTCTTGCGACGGCGTCCCCTTACCCCGGTTTCTTGCGACGGCGTCCCCTTACCCCTGTTTCTTGCGACGGCGTCCCCTTACCCCTGTTTCTTGCGACGGCGTCCCCTTACCCCTGTTTCTTGCGACGGCGTCCCCTTACCCTTGTTTCTTGCGACGGCGTCCCCTTACCCCAGTTTCTTGCGACGGCGTCCCCTTACCCCTGTTTCTTGCGACGGCGTCCCCTTACCCCTGTTTCTTGCGACGGCGTCCCCTTACCCTTGTTTCTTGCGACGGCGTCCCCTTACCCTGGTCATTTAACAATACGTTAAGCAGCATCTACGCCCAATCCGAAAGAAAGTTATTGCCTATTCGATATTCCTGGGTTAATGATTAACGCTAAGATAATTTATTTGGTTATTGATGTGCCTAATAACTTTTTATGATAAAATTTTTCTTTGTTAAACGTAGGAAGTGAAGTACCAAGGTCAAAGGGATATTGAATCTCTCACAGAATTTGTTTTAGGCGAAATAGGAGATCCATACTTTAAACTTACTAAAAATGACTTTAAAGTTTCTCTTGATCAAGCAGCTTACATTGAGCAGCCATGGCTTATCTATTTTTGCGAGTCGAAGAGAGGTCAGTCATAGCGTTGATGTCTATGTTGTTGAACAATTTCTATGGTATGTGTTTCAATTAATATTTATTTTCAGAATGTTGGGATATTGAAGAAGTAAAGAAGTTATCAATTATGGTGGTAAGTTAAGTAGTATCACGTTTTAAGGTTAGTCTTGAGTCACAAACCATAGTTTCGCTTTATCTGACTAATCTTTCAGTGTCAACTGGCAATAAATCACAAACCCAATCTAAAAAAATAACTCTTAGGAATGCTTCGTAAATTGTTTAATAAAATGTAACAATATTTCACTAGAAGTTGGTTAGTGTTTCAAAGTAATTTGCCAGTGTTGTAAATATTTAAAAAGCCAAGTTAAGGTCCACCTCTGGTTAGTGAGATAGTTAAAAAGTGATCCGCCTATTTTTAGTTATCTTTTTCTTTCCTTTACTGATAATGTTTACAACCAATTTTACTCGTTGAAGGATGGTCTAGTAAATGTTGGTCATATTGAATGCTATAAAGAAAGTGATTTGTGCAAGCTACTGGGACATAGCTCGAATGAATGGGTATTGTTTACTGATTTGAAAGACACTGGAACCCACAAATCAAAAACTGTTCTTGAAGGAGAAGGGAAGAAAGACGTGTTTAATAATTTACTGAACAATATACCTGAACCAGAAACTTTGAACAAAGAGAAATTCAATGTGAGTATTTCATAAATTATTTTACTAATAAAACTAAAGTCGATTTAGCTCCGGGCTCGATGCCGAACCTAAAGTTATACTAATATTAATACTTGATATACAATTCTAAGTGGTCCGGTCGCGTTAGAACACGCAATTTCTTTTTCCGGGCCGGAAAATAGAAGAAAGCGAAAACTATTTTATTTAATTGTAATTGATGAAGTAATATAAGAAAATACTGTAGATTTTAGTGGCAGTCAATCGTTTAAAAAAACACACAGGGTGTTATAATTTGTTATAATTGCTACAATGTTAGAAAATAAACACCCTACGCTCCAATAAACAATGCGGAGATGAACTTCGCCCGCCAAAAATATATTTGTTGTACAGTAATAAATAGTTGTAAATTTACAGTAATGACGTCAGTCATAGGAAAATCGACATTACCAGGCGGTGACTTCGGTGAGCAACCGATGACCATCGTGACGTCAAAACCGTAAACGCGAAAAAGCGTACAGTAGGAAAGCGGTGTCAGCAATTACTAACCGGTGTCATAGTTGAGTTGAACGTACCCCACGTGGCGCTCTGATCCGAGGTAGAACTTGACGTCATTTTTAGTAAAAACCACGTGGCGCTCGGATCTGAAGAATATCAACCGGATAGTTCACCGAATTCCGGCTAATGCCCGCTTTTCTCCTACCCGACGATAGGGAGCGTAAAATTGGCATGACGGCAAGATTTGTACTGGGAAACGTACGGGACTCATACCCTGGTTTTACCTCTCATTTGTCTATGCATGGAATAAGTTCCCATGTACACTTAACGGCATTAAACTCGGCTTTGTCCTCGTGGCGTTATGCGTCTGAGTCGCGAGAAGCTTAAGTCAATTGTCTCGCGTAATTGAGTGAATTTCCGATGTTTCGTTACAGGAAATTTTCAAGAGATTGAAAAACCACAATGAAAACCCACACCTCGTGTATTTTAAATCAAAGAGTGACGAAACACTGTCTAAAGAGATCAAAATTCTTAAAACCTCGATTGGTTTTGTTGAGCTTGAACAAATCGATTGTGATATAGATAAACAATTGTGCCAGTATTTTCATCTGAAAAAATTACCCACTTTTATTATATTTAGAAACGGTGGAGAATATGAGATCTATCATGGTAAGGTACCTTCTCTTTTACATTCGCTCAAAGCAAAAAAATATATATTTTATTGCTTTCTTTGTGTGAAGGCGAAAAAACGGTTCACGGCATAATGTTGTTCGTTAAGGAGACTTTAGAAAGTAAAGTAGCAACGCTCCAACCGAAAGATTTTCCCGGAAAAGTAGTTCATTCGCCAGGACCCTGGTTTGTGGATTTTTTCGCACCGGTAAGCTTTTAGTCTATTTGATTAAGCAATATAATACATAATCCGAGTTTTAACAGGAAACGATACAGGGTATTTTTTATATGCCATTTTGGCAGAACTTGGCTGGCGGAGCTTATACGACGCTCTTGTTTTCCTTAGATTTGAGAACGATAGGTACATTAATGATTGTGTGATGAACATTTTGTTGAACTTCCCTGAGGAAACTTATCGGGATTTCTTAAACCCATTTTCTTGGTATATTCGTTTTCCGAATCCACAACAAACAATTTGTTGTCAGTGGCGTCCAAAGCTGCACGAAATAATTACTCTTAACCAGCCCAACTACGTCCTTTAACCACTAAGTTCCGCGACAAAAATAAAAGAAGAGTTACTGGCCGATGATCACCCGTAGCATTATGGATTCCCGATTAACGGCACTGACTATGCGAAAAATGTGTAGTTGAGGACATTACCACTAGGAGGTTCCGCTTTATGTTAGAATAGAATAAAGCTTAGACCTTTACTCAAGAATACCTTTTTGTTAGGCTTATGGTTTTAACTATAGCCATAGCCTTCTAAATCATGCGTTTGAAGTCTGGTTTTCGATAATTTTGTAAAATTTGCCAGTTTTTATGCCTGTTATATCCAGTTTGATGAGTATGTTTATAAAAGCCTTGTAATATTTTTAGTGGTGTCCTCCTTGTATGAATCTCTTACCCGAATGGCGCAAAGCTTCCAAAGCCGCGGATGATGTCAGTTTTGGCACCGTGGATTGCACTGTACATTCGGAATTGTGCTCAAGTGTAAGCGTTTTCATTTACGTGGTTTTTCAAAATAATACTAAAATACGACTTTTTCATGAACCTATCCAAAATTAGTACGGGGTGAAGTCTTATCCGACTACAATTCTTTTTAACCAATCCGTTCCACACCAATTTCACGGCCGTCATACCGCCAGCGAATTACTGGAATTCATTGAGGTACTGTGTCTTCAACCAAAGTATTCGAAAGTTTTACATTGGTTTGGATTCTGTCATATTAGTATAAAACTTTCAATTTCTTAATTTTTATAATATGTCAATAGTCTACAATAAGCCCTTCAGCGGAAGTATGAAAGCTTAGTCTTATCCATCAAAAACGGAATTCCACGGAACTATATAACCGTGGTGGACGAGTACTGATTTTTTAACGCATTATAATCTTACGCGATAGTCCATTCGTAGCGTACGCTTTTATTGACTGTCAAGTCGCCACTTCTGAAATCCGGTCTCAGTTGAGACCCAAAATTTATCATTTTCGTTTTTTTAAAAGTTCTTAGCGATAAGAACATGATTATAATTACACTGTAACGTGCTTTAAAATTTCAATTTGCGGTTACCAATTTCCCTTTTATAAAACAATGTTCAGTCCGACGGCGGGATTCGAACGGCCGCCATTTCCTTTAAAAAAGATCTTACGCTACGCCTACAATCTCCAACAGCAGATGTCGCCACTGCGTCGAAAGATAAGCGCTGCTTTTACCTTCAGAGGTCTGATTTTATAGTTTATTGTAAAACTCTTATGGTTCGCCATTTTTAACATGGTTATCGAGCTTTCATATTTTCCCCATATAGACTTATGACAATTTAAAAAGAACAGTTAACTAATAATTCTCCATCACTTTATCCCCTATTTTGTCTCTCGACGAATGGGTATACGAGGCCCTAGGGCACCAAAATTTTGGTTCAACGGTTGACTATTCATAATTAACCAGACCACGGCTTATTTACACGGCTGAATTCTAACCGTTGTAAAAAAGGCGTGACGAGACCTAAGTGAGCGAAATCAATTAGGCGACGTGGCGTAGGGGCATCGAAAATGTAAACACGCCATGTCTGCAAGCACCACTAGGAGGATTCATTTTCCTTAAAGGCTGGTTTTCACCCTGAAAAAAGCGAGGCGACGGCGACCTAAAAATATTGTATTCTTAAAGCTTGATTTTCACTAGCTCGCGTAATAATGTATTTGTCTTAATGATCCAAATTTGGTTGACGCACAGTTACGCGCGCTAGTGGAAAGCATAAAGCTTAGTTCTCACTACGGCGGGGTCTTAACTTTGTAACGTATAAATGTTTTTGGGCGTGTAAAGAAAAATACATTATTCCCCGCGCAGTGAAAGCCATTCTTAACTCGCGTTAAAGGGATAATAACTCTAGTAGAGAAGGTAGCGCGACTGTCTAGTAGAAATTTCAAATATCCCGTCTTGCTACAAGGTGCATAGAAATTTTGTTGGGAGATGTACGTACACAACAAAGATATTTTACTACTTTATAGACCGATCGGCGACATCTAGACGCCGGACATTTAAAGGGAAACGCAAGTGGCCATGCAGGGGGTAAATTATCTTATAGATAAAAAGAACGACTGCGCATGCTCTATCTTGCATAGCCTTTCTCTCTGTAAATAAAAGTAGAACCATATTTGCCGAAGTTAGTTTGTATAAATACGCCTCTCGCGGTTTTCATCATGCAAAATCTATGCATTCTTTAGTCGCGAAAATGGCCGAGGAAAGTGAAGTTACCGAGCTTATCGACCAATCTGATTCTTTATATAAAAGAAATGTAATAAAACCAAGATACATGTTCTGTCGGGGTTTATTGATTGGGAAATTGTTAAGGGAGACGGGATATAGGACCAAGTGTGTGAGGCTAGCGGCAGAGATTTACCGCGTCCAAGGCCCAATATTTCAACCTCAATAATTGAAAATATTAAACTGGCAAATAATTTTATTCCAAAACATGGTTAAATCGCAAATATCAACGTCAAACTATCGGAAACTAACTCAGTTCTTTTCTCCATAATAAATAAATAAATTAAGCTAAGCCTAAAATACTAGTTTCGTTGGCGGTGAGCTAAGAAATTCGAAAATACTCCTTCGAAAACCAACTTACAACTTGTAGAAGAAAACATAGTTCCATAGCCCCCCTACATGGCCACTTGCGTTGCCCTTTAAGCGCTAAAAAAGGAATAAAGGTATAGTTTTTCATTTTTTTAATCTAATCTAACCTACCCTTTCGATCCACGATCCTTTTACATTGCGGCGGGTAAATGTCAAAGTGACACGGCGCCTAAATATCTAGGCGCCGAAACGGCAGCGCCTAAATGACCTGCTTCGTTGTATACGCGCCACCAGTGAGTATTGACGGTAGCATGAACGTCCCTGCTAGGGGTATACTACCTTTCAGGTAAAATCCCTCTAGTGTTGCGTCAAGAGGTCGTTGCAAACACCCTCCTGGTAGGGAATTTTAGAAGAATAACTTCCGCCAAGAATTTATTTATTTCTACTTTGAGGGAATGACTATGTTGACTTGATTCCACTATTTAAAACCATTAAAAATATTAGACCATAGTTCCTATGATATAATAAAAAAAATGAAACTTGCCTTAAATATACATTACCAAAAATGCATGGCTCTTTCTATAACAGGATACGTTAAATCCAGTAGTGGTTTCACTAACGCCGGCGACATTTTCGACTTCCATCGATACCAAAGATGAAAATGTAATTTGGGCTGTAGATTTTTACGCACCTTGGTGTGGTCCATGCCAAAAGCTTGGTCCGCATTGGCGAAGAATGGCGAAAGTAAGCTTAATTATAAATAATTTGGATTCACATGAAGATGATAACCCATTTGTATTTAATTTCAGGCGCTGACAAAAGAGCCCATGATTAAAGTTGGAGAAGTCGATTGTCAACTCCACCAAGAATTGTGTAGAAAAAACGGTGTTAGTTCCTATCCAACTCTCAGAGTGTACTCATTGGGTAGTGTGGATAACAAAGACTTTAGGTACTTCACCGAAATACATTGTATTGGTAAATATTTGAGGTGAATATGTTCTTAAATCTCGCAGTACGTTTAACGGCTGGAGCCGTGATTCGGAATCTTTGAAAGTTTGGGTCCGGGGATTTCTTCCAACCGTCGCCAAATCATTGTCTTCGAATGACTTTTTCAACCAAGTTTTACTGTCTTCCGATCCATGGGTAATTGATTTCTACGCGCCGTGGTGTGGTCATTGCCAAATTTTCGAGCCCGTCTTCGAAGATATTGCCAAGGTAATTTTATTGACATTGTAATTGGTAATATAGTGCTTGACCGACATTAACACTTTGCAAACACAGTACATTATACCAAATATTATAAATGTCTTTAACGAATATTACTTTTCAGGAATTGGAGGGAAGCGTTAAAGCTGGTAAGGTAAACTGTGATAAACATGCGAGTGCTTGTCAACAAGCCAGTGTTCAAGCCTATCCGACAGTTCGGTTTTATGCTGGAACAAAAGATGGAAATACCCAGGTTAGATTATTATTTTCACTATTTTCTTTCACTTTAAACGAAACCTTTTCATCGCCCACGTTTCAATTCACTAATTCTCAAGACGTTTTCCAAACATAAAGTATAGACCTAGTTTCATGCCCAAAATTGGTGGCTGCCATTTTGAACAAACTATGACCGGTAATGCTGCTACCACGGTTGTTTTTTAGTAGAAATTATATTTTCTTTGTATCTATATATAGCTAGAAATGTGCTTGAGGTTAACGGTAATAGTTAGTGTAGGGAGCTGTTGGCTCGCGTGGCATGAAGGGCTTGCCACCACCTACGCATTGTAAACCGGCCACCTGAATTAATGGCTTCAAAAGTCTCTTGATGACTTAGGCCTAAGGTGGTGCCTTGGGTATTAGCCTAGCTGATTATTATTATTATTATTATATGGTATTTTCTGCATCGCCAGTTCAAAAGTTAAGCTATGAAATATATAACAATATTATAAATATAATATTATCACTAATACTTAATTCACTCTGTAAAATGGTTTGTTTCAAAATAAATATTTTAAATCTTGCCACAAACGGTAGCGTTTCAATCTTCAAAAGTCGAAAGCACTCTATGATCTGTAAGATGAAAGTAGGCACAAAGGAGGAATTTTCCAAAACCACTACTTATAATCACTACGAGGTGGTGGAAAATGGTGAACATTTTAAGGTTTTAAGGTTTTATTGATGACGTCTTCGACACCCTTTTGAAACATGGCGGCTCACAAAGAGCACAGTGAAGGGAAATGGCGGCGCCCATGTTTTAGCATGCAACAAAGTATATCGGCGTACATAGACAAAGTTTGAAAGAAACCGGTTGATGGGTCGAAATCTTCTTCATGGATGGTCGCCACATCCACCTGATTGTTGACAAAATTATGTACATAAATCGACCTGATATGCTTTTAAAGGCTTTTATCTTCTTTGTTAACTTACTTTTTATCGTGTTTACACGTGGTCGTTCTCTTTTGCAGATTCCCTGGGGTGAAGATATAAATAGTCAGGATGGAGACTATATAATTCATTTTATAAAGAAGCTTTTATCAAAAAAGGTAATATTATAGTTCAGTAAGCCCTCGAGAACAGTTTCGCACTCGATAAAAAATAAAATTATTGGTGTGAAGTACAAAAATAACGCGACGGCCAGAGTCGACTTCTTGGTCTAAGAGCTGATTTTCACTAAGGGCATAAATACCATGATGTCGACGCAAAGAATTATTAGGCCCAACGGAGATTTAATACACATTTTTGCACTAGTGAAAACCATAATTAATACACATTTTTGCGCTAATGAAAACCAGATTTAATACACATTTTTGCACTAGTGAAAACCCGACCCTAGCCATATTATGCGGCGCTCTATTTAGTATCTTAAAAAATGTTGGACATCGTTTTAAAACCCTTAATGTTAAATTATACCTTTTCAGCCTACCAAAGTTGTCAAAGAAGAATTATAATTTGAAGATCAAATATAAACGAATCTGAGTTGTGTTTACTAATTTATTGCTTGAACTTTAAAACGAAAATATTTTTGTACTATAAAGGGGGTATTACTTTTATTGGGTTTAAATTAATTTTACAATACTAGTCGAAAATTATTTAACTATATATTAAGTCTTCGCTTTTATTAAATACCGTATTCGGTCCCAGGCCTAGTTTTTTTTACAAAACCAACGATACTGTTAAGATAAAAAAAAAGGTTCTAGCCACATTAGAAAAACTAGGATATAAATATTTTATTTCTATTGAAATTTACAAATTTGTTTTTTCTGTATTTGACATTAAATAAATATTATTTCTAGGAACATGTTTTTTCTAATTGACTCGTTTCTTATTAAAATGACGTCATTATCAAATGAAACTTGTCAATATAAATAAATACTGGAATTCGCTGAAACATCCAGGGTATTAAATAGGTTCTCAATAATGATGTCCCATATCTTTTGCCGTAGATATGTTAAATACCAATTTTTATAATTAAATTTCGAGTGCCGGTATACGAAACTCCAATACACATTCTTCGAACTACGGAGGGTAGAAAAATTAATCGTGTGATTTGAAAACTAATGAGGTTTAATATTATGGCGGTTATAAAAGCAAAATAATGATATCAATACACCGTTCTTCTGATATTTCTCGATTCCTCGTCTTGAAAGCGCTATTTTCCATGCGGTTATAACAATTAACCGAACTGATTTGGTCGTCTTAAACGACGAACAGCTTAAACGTTCTAAAACTGCTTTTGGAAACCGTTTCAACGCACCTAGAATGTTAGGTTAATCAAAGTAGTTCAAACAAGCCATAGAATACTGCTTGTTTCTAGAATGTTACGCCACTATAACACCAAACGTTATTAAAAGATTCAAGAACAAGGTTACGTCAAGTTGACAAGAATTCTTAAAAGGATAGCAATATTTCGTGCGATCTCGCGAACTTAACAATTTAAAAAAAATCTTGACGTCAATCATTCTTGATAACTTGACATTATATTGAAGTTATTCTTGTTGTATAATGTTTTCTTCCAAGGCCTTCTTCTAAAAATAATGGAACATTGACGCATCCCGTCACAAAAATTACGTCATAATTACCGTCCGAGCCTCAACTTGCTCCAACGAAGCTGTTAAATTCTAGTTAGTAGGTTTTAAATGTCGTATGACTGCGGTTTTAATGCCACCTCAAGTGTTTTAACAAGGTAGTAGCGTGGACACTTTTCTTTGAACTCCGTTTTCCCAACCCATTTCCTCGATATCTCGCTGTAAATTGCCGCAATTTTAACATTTTCCCCTACAGCGCATTTGGGGCTGGTTACGCATTCACACCTCCATATCATTATCTACCGAGGCAAACAGCTTCATATTTGTCCTATAGTTTAATCAGTTAGATTTAGTCCAACAAAGACTAATGCAATATCTAAACTATGAATACTAGAGCACAGAGATATATCGCTTGAATCAAGTGAGAAGCAAATATTATCACGGGCTGTCGCTATTTAAAAAATAAAAGTAACTTATTTACACACGGTAACCCATTCGACGGTATTGCAAGTAGAACAAGAGACGGTGCAGCACCAAGTAAACGTGCAATTGCATTTCCGACTACGTTTTCGTCGAATGGTGTCGTAGCCCCGTCCGCAACAAAGAGAAGAGCAGCCGTTGGGCTTTCGGCGAGTGTCGGGAACGTCCTGCACCACAGAAGAAGCGTTACAAACTCGTCCCGACGTTCCTCTCCAGCCAATGTCGTCCGCATTCTCGCAGAAAGTAGGCGAAGACTCGTAAAATATAAGTTCCTTTTCTTTGATTGGTTTGGGGTTTGACCCTTGCACGGGCTCGATGTTCAAACGAGAACCTTGAGCGGCCGCGACGTTCGACAGAGACACGTGTCTGGCTTTGTAGTAACGCTTTCTCAGTTGTCGGCCGGTATGACGGAAGTCGGTGGGTGATTTCCAGCAAGTTTTCATCTCGCAACTGCCGGACACTCCGTGGCATTTGCATTTTAGCTTAGCCGAGTCGTGTAAAGTCTGCGAAGTGAAAATAATAAACGTTAGTATACAACCAGCTTTTACCAATAAATATAACCTAGATTCCCTACCAACTTGTTTCAAGAGTTGGTGAAAGAAACATTACGCGCAGAATTGTAAACGCAGTTTTAAAGGCAGTTTCACCTACAATTTGTCCCTATTCATTTTCTAGGGCGAGTTAAGCCATGGAGTGGGACAAATGCGTAGTGGGGATTCTAAAAAATTAAATTTTTACTAAATTTTTGTCCAGGTTTAACAATTTCCTTTTATCTTCACTATGTCATTTTACCCTGACTTATATGATCAATTTTTAAAAAATATATTATTAAAACTGTTGGTAAAATACTCTGACAAAAGTGTATTGGATTTCCAAGTTGCTGTGTTAAATTAATAGAATTAAATTTACCCTTTTCTCCGCTAGCTGTTCTTCTGGTTATTTTACCCGGTAAAATATGGGCAATTTTAAATGAAATAAGTTATTATTAAAACAATGTTGGTTTCCGACCCCACGGACTTATTGATTATTCTTAAAAAATACTTTATGTAACAAATTCCGCCAACTTGACGGTCTTGTAAACCGATCCCGCGCAAAGCCACTTTCTTCCTTTCTAAAAACTTTCTCCGTGCTTCTGATATAAATGCAGAGTATCATGCCATGATTTCCATTGCGTCTCAATTTCAAGTAAAACGATTTCTTTTTCGGTTTTGGAATTTTTTATTATCAGTATCATAAGCCTACCATAAGGTCCCCATAAGTAAAGGTCTAGCATAGAGCCACATGTTTACGGCATTGTCCATGCGAGGAGAAAATTTACGTGTTTTCAAAATTTCTACATCTGTAATAATATCTTGATAGAGCAGCCGCGCTCGGGTTGATAAATGACACACAAAACGCGTCTAAATCTCAAATTTGAAACATAAATACCTTCTGAAACACAAATCTTCTTTCTAATAGACAATTTTAGATTCTGATGAATCATTTTGAAAAGATAAGTGTTAATTTTAAGTTTTAAAGCGATAAAATTTTGAATAAGCTAAGGGCTAGAGGCGGAGATTTATTTCGCGTGTTTCTAAGTTTAAAAACGTTTGCGCACGGCTTGCACGCATTCATGATGCATTTCGCGAAATTTATTTCAGAAATGAATAGTTGAGGACGTAGCCACTAGGAGGTGCAGATTTTGAATACCTACCTCTTAATAACGGGTATGTGATCGTCAAAAATTTCGCCTAGACCTTTCCTTATGGGGACTTTATGTCAGTATTTATTCGAAATTTGGAAAAGAACTAACGGGAATATTAAAAAATATTTAACAACAACGCCTAAAAGGTGGCCAGTAAACGAATGGTATAATTATGATTCTATTCATCATGTCCTAATTCATGTTTTCACTCTCGTTTCTCGTAATTCTAACCCGATTTTAGGTTTTAAATGCTTACAAGTCGACCTAGTCGTAATATAAGTTTCATATCGACCAAAATTGATATTCAGTCCTTCAAGTTGCTATCGATTTATATTTTACTTACATTTCTTTTCCTAACTATTTAAGAAATATCAAACGCCTAAATTATGTTCCTTCGTTTGCATAACTTTAGATTGCAACTGCAGCTCTTTGTACTTGGGATCTTTTGATCATATTTTTTACATTTTTGACTAAAGTGGTCTCGGAGATAGCAAATGCCACAAATTATTATCGCGACCTCCAAAGCGCGATATTTTCTACCTATTAAAGAATCATTTATAGGCCTACAACGCGCTAAAAAAAGTGCTCCGAGAGCGCTCTCGATCCTTAGAGTTATCGAAATCGGCAGATTGGTTTCGACCGATTTCAGATCCGAACACGCAAATGGAACATGAGCACTCAAATGGAAACCGCTAATAGCTACGGCAAAGAAATCTTTTATCATCTCGGTAATCATATTAAAGTGCAATTTTTAATGTGGCACTTATTTCTTAATTTTTATCGGAATAGTTTTTAAATAAACCGAAGTATAACCATCAACTACCGAAATCTGTCGGTTAGAGCAAATAGTACACATATGTTACCTCCGAGGGGCAGCTCACTCCAATGATTATTAGGACACCCTCGTATGATTAAATCATGATTAGATTAGATTAAAAGGAAATCTGTAGCTTTGACTGTACAAAGATTAAAAATTATTAAATCATGATTAAATTTTTTATCATGATTATTAGGACCCCCGGTTACCTCAGATATACTCTACCTAATCGTTCAACAAACTAGACAATACCAAACGGATGTAGGATTGCGGGATAATGTTTTTGAAATAATAACCTTCATTCCTTCAATCACTACTTCAGCCAACTACTACTCTCATATTTTGGAGCGAAATAAAGTCTATAGCACTAGATATTTCATATCATCGAGATTCAGCACTTACTCTATTTCTGAACCTTTATTACACAGATCAGTTAATATTAACAAAGGCTGAAGCGGGAAAATAAAATGAGAACAGAATCATTTACGATACTTTGGTATATAAGCGCAATTAAGAAAGTTGAAATAAAACGTATTTGGACAAACCAAATACGAAAAAGACCCTACTGATCTCCAGTCTCTTGTAATTTGGAAAGGGTGGGGAGGGTTACCTATCAAAGTAATAAAGTTAGTGTTTCGAGCTATAAGGCTGTAGGGAAACCAATATGGGGTAAAATCACCATACAAAAAAGGTCTCAATAAATTAACTTTACCTCAGGCTGATTTCGTGGGTTCACTTACGTAAAAAGTGTAAATTGCTGTAAAAGCGGCTCTAAAGCTCTGTTAACTAGCTTAACTGATGGAACTAGACTATCCTGATATATAGTTACACGAATGTTTTACTAACACAGTATTTTAGTAAAAAGTATCTTTTTAGCCTACTGGCCAGAACCTTTCGGAGTTCAAAACTAAAGTGTGACGGTGCGCTGCTGGTTCAATATTACCAAACGTTTTTCAAATTTATGGCGTTTATGATTTATCTTTGAGAAACTGTTATCCCGCTCATATCAAGTGACTTTTACGCAATAGAGATTTCAAATGTTTTAAGGAGCAGTATTTCGGAGGAAATTAAGGGTAAATTTTAAATAAAGACATAGCAAAATGTTCTGATATTACACTAAATAGTAAACAAGATACATCTGATACGTATTCCGAATATATTTTACCTTAATTTTGCATAGAATCCATAAATTTTCAAATTAATGAATGAATTCCAAATGATGATGATACTAATATAATAAAACGTTAATTATTTGCAACTCTTCTTACCTGACCACTTCCATTTCCCCTAATTTTTTACTTTTTATTAAGAATTCCATTGCTCCGACTATGACCCCGCGATTCTCTCCGGGATTTGCCCTCGACAGGGGAATGGGACCAGCGACGATATTCGTAGCATTTCGGTAGCAGTCAGAGCAACCAAAGATAAACGACATAAGATTTCGCCGACAAGAGGACATATTGACCAAATCAGTAGTTTAAATCAAAATCTACTTCGATGTGAAATGTAGCGTGTTAATTTAAGAAGCTAGCAAAACAATTAATTCGGGTTTCGAAAACCACTAAGTTTAAATTGAATTTTTAGATCATTGATAGTATATAACTATGTAGGATAGGGGACTTATAGAAGCGTGGTATTTTCAGCAGTTGATAAATTTTAACTTAGCTGTGACCATTACTCTGTAGCATTACCAATAATTTACTAAAAAAGTGTTTTCGTCAAGCTATCATTACAGTTAACAGGGGCGTAGCAAAAGGTATCTTGGGAGGGGGTAGCAATATTAACTTATAGGCAAGTCGGGCTGTGGCAGGAAGTGTTGTCGTCAGTTTTTGGAGTTCAAAACTAAAGGGTAGGGAATATTACCAAACTTTAAGAACGTCATTTAAATTAAGATTTCATCTACTTCACAAAAGTTGGCTTCTACATGAATATGTGTAGACTGAACTTTAAATAATAGGCTACGGTTCTGGTACGAAATTCCCGCTAAAACTTCAACAGGGCTCTGTGCTGGTACTAACTGTGGGTCCTTGTTTTAGAAATATTTGCTTCGGCTTAGGATGTCCTTTTCGTTTATTTGACACACATGACATTACGTCACACATACCTACAGTAATATGATTCGCGAAAGCGCAGTGACTGGCAATATCTGCTTTCGAAGAACTGCCGTAGATGGCGCCACAATCAGTACCAAAGTAGCGTATTCCCCTCGAACCCCTCTGACGCGCCGAATCGGTCTTGGCCATCTCTTCAGTGAGACTTTCCTTTTGCAATTCAAAGTGACGGAGTGTTCGATTGTATTTTCCCTCAGTTTGACCAGACGGTTTTGGTTTTACGCGTAATCCCAAATTTAATTTCGGGGAAAATGTTGAAAGTTCTAAAGGTATCTGTTTGTAATTTTTTCATCCCAAGATTTGGGTCACATCTCTACTTTCAAACAAAAATAAGGAAAATTGGCTTTTTTCTTGATCCATCAAAATACCACGCTTACGCTCATTAATTGAGCAGTGTGGATTACATACATCTACATGTCTTTCGAAAACAAATGCATCCCTTAAAATGGCGGAAAGCGCTATCGCTCTATATTCCTTTAAATTTTTCTGGCTTTACTAATCACTCTCTGAATCCTTTCTAACCATAATGCTTCGCCAATACCGTGTTAGCCCCAGTGGCGGCGGAATAGGGGGTACAGGGGTACATTTTAACCTTCCTAGATTTCAGGCGGGGGCACAATTAATGTATTTGTACCGCCCCCAAAATTACCCTTCCAAAAATTTCATAAATCACATTTTATAATAATAATCATATTATACATAATATAATAATAATATTATACATAATATAATAAAAATAAATATTATATTATACATAATATAATAAAAATAAATATTATATTATACATAATATAATTCAATTCAATTCAAGCTTTTTTTATTCTGTATAAAAACATGTTAGTAGTAACACTTTTAAAATTTATACAGAGGTTACGTTATTGTTATATTATTATGTATTTATACAATGGGGTTTAAAAAAATGGCACAAATGTGTTACTAATTTGTTTGTCTTGTTGATTTATTTACATTTAAGTATTTAAAAGTTTAAAAAAGTTTAAAAAAATTAACCATTTGGTTAGATATTGTAAATTTCTTTTAAGCGGGCCATTGTATTATTTTTAAAGGAGTTAAGATTCTGGTTATACAAGTCTAAGGGGTAGTTATCGGTATTATACAATTTGTTAAAGTTATTTTGAATAATAATAATTATATTATACATAATATAATAATAATAATTATATTATGTATAATATATTAATAATAATTGAATTATACATAATATAATAATAATAATTGTATTATACATAATATAATAATAATAATAATTATTATTATACATAATATAATAATAATAATAATAATATTGTAAATAATATAATAATAATTATATTGTAAATAATATAATAATAATTATATTGTAAATAATATAATAATAATTATATTGTAAATAATATAATAATAATTATATTGTAAATAATATAATAATAATTATTATATTGTAAATAATAATATTTATATTTATATTTATGAATAAATATATATATATATATATATATATTTATATATATATATATTTATTCATATAATTATATAAATTAAGAAAGTGATTGAATTAAATACTGAATTAGACTAGCTATTTGCTAAACACTGCTCTATTGTCGTGCAAATCACTAGCAAATTTTTTCGGAGCGCTAGCTGTGGTCTGGCCCGGATTTTTACTTTTGTACCCCGACAAATATTTCCCTTCCGCCGCCACTGGTTAGCCCTTAAACTATTTCGAGTTCTTCCTCGAGAGAATAAAGATATCATGGAGTAGGGAAACTTGATATTTGTTACGTAATGTAAATTAGCTATCGTGATAATACAATAATGTCATAATTAGTGAACTTTCGCTAGCGCGTCCCATTCAAAGAATATCGGTAGCGGCAATATGTTACATTCGGATGATACGTACTATTCTTCCGACCAAGTGATTATGTCTTCGAACAACCGAATGCAAATCCCTGGATTTGGTGGCATCTGATCCGAGGAATCGGCGTGAAAATCGCAGTCCGTATTCCAGAGCTCCTTGGGCGCATCCTCCCCACGACCAGCTCTTCGGATTGACGAACGAGGGTGACGCCGCCGAGTTGGAAGTTCTCTTCTTCACTCGATTGACGCTCTCGTTAATGTCGGAAAAGTCGTCGTCTTCTAAAGGGGAATTGCAAGACATTCCGCACGCCAATATTTGTCCCAAACTGCACGCTCGAGCCACCGAGTGAGCGATGCTGGCCGCGGCCAACGCCTGCACGAATGACGTTTCCTTGAAACCTAAAACGAATGATTTTATTACTTATCCGAGAAGCGTGTAATAATATCCTTATTACGGCCCGCTGATGGGGAGTAATGGCTATTGCGAATCTCGAAATAAAGCTTCTATATACGCTTTTACAACTTAACAATATCAGACTTTTGTTCGCGATTTCTTTCAGCTTTTATAATTCAAATAAAACTCTATAGCGGGTCAGATTGAGATACCTTGTTGTAATAAATACGTATATTGAATCCATTTATACAAAAGGCTAACGCGTAATTATTTAAAAAAAATTAAACAGCATTTTATTTGAGCAGTGTATTTAGTCTTTGAAATATTTGTCTTTGGTAAAACGAAATATTAAAGGGAATCTAACCTCAACGCATCCTTTACGGAAGACCACGTCACAATTTGAGCAAGAATTCACTATCTAGCGCCAGAATTATCTAAAGCCATAGAATGAAGTGTTGGGGTTCTATTCTTTTTAATATCAAATTAATTTAATTTCTAGATATAAGAGATATAATTTTCGAATTTTGTCATTAGGTAAAGAGTTCTTTGCCTACCTTTTCTCATCATGGCGCCGTCTTGCATCGCCCTTGCCGGCTCCGTCGATCTTAAATTGGAACAGTCCCAGCGAGAATATCGGAATTGTCGATTGCATTCCTTCAGCGCCGATTTCAATCCGTACAGGGCGACCGCCGTCACTTCGGGATTTTGGAAGCAGAGCTTTCTTTGATACTTCAACAGCAACCTCGGACTCGCGCGGCAAAAATCTTTGACGCTTTGCGCCTTGTCCATCATGGCTAAGACGTGAGAAAGAGACTTGGTGGGTTCTGACGCGCACACGAGAGATCTGCAACAAGAACACGACAAATACAAACAAAGATATTTTCCTAAAGTGAAGCGCATAAATGTTATTTTCGATCCGATATGTCTCGTGAAAACGGATCTCGGAAAGCTCAGATCCCTCACGACCCTAAATTCGAAATCGAACGTGAAAAAGGATCCAAGAACCCTCCGAGCGTTACGCCAATTCTCCATTAACGTCGCGACACTCACGTACGAATAATTTGGCCGCAATTTTAAAGGCAGCGCGAAATTTGAAAAGAGTCGCGTATTAGTTGAATAGCGCGGGCTCCCGATTTCTCCAGACGGAGAGAGTTAAAGTATGTTTACCCGCTTATCGATAAATTATGGGTGTGTACGAATATCAAGTTTCTCCTATTTTTTTTCTCTTCTAAATACGTAAAATAAGCATATTTCTGCTAAGCTATTTCGGTAATTGACATCCGAAACAGCGTCATTTAGCAGAAGGACGTTTTTCGGTCCAACACACGCCCGCAGCACGCGCGATTTAAGGTTTCTCGGGATATATAAATAAAATTAACGTATACACACCCATAATTTATCAAACCCGTCTACGCGAGAGCTATAAACAAGATTCCTTATTTATTAAGAAGAAGAAAAAGTTTCCCTCTATTTACACTTACACGTAAATATCTCTTAAATTCGTCGAGTCGATAACCAAATATCGCGTGTAAAATTCATAAGGACGCCAGCTCTCTCTCTCTGTTGCCTTCGCCAAATCGGTGCTTCCAAAACTTTAGAAACGGGTTCCCAATCGCGCGATTTGATTTAGCCCATTTTTATTTTGCTAAAAAGCGTTTCTAGTTTTAAAACTATTATCTAAAATTGATTTATGACACGTGTTGCGTTTATAATCTCGGTTATATTATAAACAAGTAATTTCGGTTCGCGGAAACGAAATAATAATAAATCGAAGTTGGCCCCGATGATTTGTTTGTTTCGGGATAGTTTCTCTCAATAAGTCCGTATATTCTTCGAGTGATTAAACAAAAATAAAAAGACCTTATATTTACGTTAGATTATGTTAAAGGCGTTTATACGCCAAGCGCGTATGAAGTTTAAGTAACACTCTAGAAATTTCGTTTGTGGTAATAATGCGAAAACTGGATTGTAATTCGATTACGTTATTATTTAACGAGACTATTTTGATTTAAAGACGTTGCTAAATGTCTTTTAACGGCCAAAAAGCCAAATGGAAATAATACTTTACGAAAATTAAAATTGAGCATCCGATAATTTAGTTTACTTTATGGAAATTAAGTTTATATATTTAGGGAATTATTAATTTAAATAATTTATATTTATTAGAATATTTAATTGAAATAATTTATATTTATGGGAATATTTAATTGAAATAATTTTATATTTTGGGAAATATTTCATGGAAATAATTTGTGTTTTGGAAACCTTTAATGGAAATAATTTTTTTTGAAATATTTAGTAGTAATTTATATCTTTTTAATTATATTAAGGTACGGTAATTTAACCAATTTAAGTGAAATTTCGGCACGGAGAAACGGTAAGTAATAACCGATAAAGCAAAGTGAAGCCCTTACCTGAAAGTAGCCAAAAACAAGAAAATGACCAGTAGACGAACTTTGACCCTGGCCATACCTTGTATCGAACGGCTATCATGGACATTGCAAAGTTTATGAACTAGAAATTTGCTACTGGACACGGAAGCGACGCGCGACGATTCTTTCCGACGTTATCTCCCGCGCATCTTTTTTTTTTGTCTCGATCGCGAAAACGAACAAATTTGGAGAATACAACCGAACGAAGTATTTTTCAAAGACCGCTCGAATCAAACGGAATCGGCCGAAGGAAAGAATGCTCGCAAAATGTGTACTCTAAATCTGGTCATTCGGCGCGAATGTATGACGTTGAAAAATGGCATAATCAGAATCGAATGGTAAGACGCGCTGCCCGAGACGGAAAGCGAGACTCGTAAGTCCGACCTTTTTTCATTTCGCACGAGCAAAAAAGTGGGGGAGGAGAGTTGATGCGAAAACCCACCCCGAAAAGCGTACTATCCCTCCTATTTCGATTGTAGTCGCGGCTCGGATCAGGCGCCAGGGAAGAGCGGGAGGAGAGCGGATTCCCCGGACAATGCGGAACGAATCAGAGAGGAAAATATTGAATCCGTGGATCGAGAGACGGGCATCCGCCTTTCGAAGCCCACCGCTCTGCTGGCATTCGGCGCGGGGCCCTGGCTGCAGTGCCAACTCGCCGTCTCCGCCAGCAGAAGCGTCAGCTCCTCCAATCCTCTCGCGTGTGGCTCGGGCTTGTTTTTCATCATTTTTCCGCGCTTTGATTAATACGCATTTTTTTGAATATTTTTTTTTTATCATCCCCGAGATACGTATGCGCGACCCTTTTTTTCCGTGAATGGACGTAATCTGCTCTCGGAATCAGTTAAGCTTGACGGCGACTACTGATATATATCTCCTTCCAAATGAAATGTTTCGTTTCTCAATTGAATATTTCCCGTTTGATTAAATATCGGGCCCTTCTTGTTCCCAGACAGACTCGATTCGGTCAGCCCCGTTCCTCTCTTAAATTAAAATCACGCGTATATACGCGACCCGTTTTTAATTGGTTGTTGAATAAAAAAAAGATTTAATTAAAACTTTTTTGAATTTATTAATTAACCGGCTTTATCTATATAGCTCGTTGTTTTTTTTAATATTAAACTCGCGAGGTATACTTCAATGAAATATCGTTAATAGTCTGGATGTGATTAATTTGTCTTAATTGTTATTTATTCATATAAGAAAACTACTTTTCAAACTAACAACTTTTTGATGTAGGAAATTAGCAATCTTAAGACGTGTAAATGCGTTTTTAAAATTTATAAATGGAGGCTTATCTAGTTATAATTCTTCATTTAATCAAAAGTTTGTTTTTTTAAATAAAAATTATCGGCTATATGAAACCGAAAGATATTTTCTTCCCCTGGAAATTATTAGTACAATTTTAATTACTTAATATAAATTGATGGAAGTTTTATCGACCTTCGTAAATATTTTGGTAGTGCAAACGGCTCCCTCTAAACTTGGATTTCAACATATCCCTCGCTACGGAACAAATCTCGCGAAGACAGACATAGAGACGCGAATCGATAAGCACCCAATCGAAGCGCAAATCCGGGATTTCGTACAAAATAAACGATAGATTTTTCATATAAACAATTCCGCCGCGAAGATAACGCGCGTTAATCGTGATTAAAAAGCCAACAATTTATTAACGCGTAACTGCGTGTTATTATTCTCTCACCTATAATCTCGCGAGATTAAAAAAAAAACAAAAAGCGCAATTTGTAAATTTCTTTTAAATGACGGATTTTATTTTGGTAGGCGTTCTTAATGGTTTCGAGCGGCGCTTTCTTCGAAGACGACAGGAATGTAATGACGAACGCTGTCCGCGGGGTGGAAACGTCTGGCGAGCAATTAACCGTCCCCCGACGTGACGGTGAACTTCGACCCCTGACTGAGTCGGCCGGCAGACGTTGTTAAACATCTTGGGTGGGCCATCCGCCCTCCCCTGCCAAATATCTCGCGAAGGTGTGATGAAGGGGCCCAAGGGGTATCGACGCTAGGAGGCGTATTACGGAGAAGAAAGATATTCCTCCTACTCCGCTTTTTTCAGCTAGGTCTCGCTGCCCTAATGATTGGCTTCCATTATTTTTATATCTGACGTATTAATAAAGCAATGGCTTTTGATGAAGTAATTACGAATGGTGAGACGCTCAATTCTGAAAGTTAGAAAACTCGATTTGCCGGTATTCGAATGAACACCGAGATTTTATTTTAGGTTGATCTCGAGGGGCGACATTTTCCCAAACAGTTCTCTTTCATTGAATTCAATATCGTCCCTGGATACGATATTCGCTCTAGAACTATTTAATTACAGCCCGCGGTATTTTAACTCGGCTACTTTTTCGGAATTGAAACTCGTGGTGTCCCCCTTTCAACTACGACTATTAGGTGAGGTATTAAATTGATTGAGGAATAACGCCACTTTATAATTTCGTCGTTTGTGATTTCTTTGAAGTGAGAAATCGGCGAGCAGCGTGAGGTCATGGACACGTTTTCCGCTGAAAAACGTTTCCACAATAGACACTTTCCGTACGACATTAGCTAGGAGGATTCGAGCTAACCTGGAGTGGTTGTCTCCCGTTTTAGGCGGGCCAGTAAAAAATTCACGGACACTTGTAGAACTTTTACAATTTTTATCGGCTTTTCGTCCTCTAGTTTTTCTGTTCGCTTATTTCTAGTCTCGTGTTTTTAGTAGGAATAGACAATGAACATTTCGTTTATTATATTTTTCACATTCTTACCAGGTTTAGGTATGGGATAGAAAAACTATATCCTTATGGCACCTAGAGTCACTACGACAATTATCATAGCAACAGTATCTTCTCATTACTAAAATTTCTGAACTAGTAAAAACAACATTAAATTCTATGAATATACACACTAACTAATTCCTAAAGTGAAGTTATGGAGAGGAGTATTCGTCCTATTTAAGCAGTGAACCAATAAATCAAACAACGGAATTTTCATATTCGAAAATTAGCAGACGAACTTTTTAAAAACATGTAGAAAAGGTGGCGCTAAACTCTTATGTCCGCGATTCTAGACATTAGTAACATTTTTAAAACGAAGAATACGCGGGCAGTACCCTGTTCGCCTCGTGATTTCCGGAAGAAAAACCACGCCCCTAAACCTTTCCCGTTTTCCCGGTAATCGTGAATATTTGCGACGCAATATTATCTGTTAATCTGAATGTATATTTGATATGACTGATGCAACGTGGCGCATGTTTTTTAATTAATTTCCTATTTTCGCATAACGTTCTCTTTTTAACGCTCTCACAAGGAGAGTACCCGAGGTGTTTATTTCCGATTTTGTTCAAAGTCGGGCGTAATGTAGACTTATATGAGATATGAAACTTCCCAAAAGGAGACGTTGCACTACCCATTCGATTTGCCATGGCAACCAAAAACGTTTTTGACCACTTAAAACCAAATATCTCCATTTAAAAAAGCATGGGGTTTTCTCGGTTCACACGAAATTTTTAAAAAAATTTAAAAATCACGAAATGGGTAACTTGGACCACATTGAGGTAAATTTCATCAAGTTTGGGTAAATTGGCACATTTTTGGGGTTAAATTGTAACAATATTTGGGTAAAATAAGGAAAAAAATCAGATTTTTGTTTTAAGTGGTCAAAAACATTTTCAGTTGCCATGGCAATTCGAATGGGTAGTGCAACGTCTTTTTTTTGGGAAGTTTCATATATCATTTAGGTCTACATTACGGCCGACTTTGAACAAAATCTGCAATAAACACCCCAGGTACTACTGCCCTTGTCAGAGCGAACCGAAATCGCCCCGGATCGATCTTCTAATACAATCTCAATTAGAAATGAAAGACGAATGCGTCCCGAGAGCGCTCTTGGACTGTAAAAGGAATTCGCTGTAAGAATATGAGAGAATACCTTTAGTCCCTGGTGCCATCCTCGCTTACTTCGAAATAGCCTAAGTTCGTCTATTTTTTATGACGCCACGGATGGCGAGCGTAAGTGCCACAAAAAGCGGACGAATTTTCGCTCTAAAGTATTTTAGTATGGGTCTAAATGCCGGCCTTCCTAATATCATTCTATTAAACAAATAAATCCTCTGGCATATAGTTGCGGTTTATTAATATCCTTATTCTTATGACTAGATTTGTAAGAAACATGAAGGAAGGGGCAATGCACTTCCGAAAACGTTTTTGGGGGTATTTAAAAGTCCTGTTGAAGTAAAAATAGGCTCCAAAGGTGATAGCGAACACTTCAAGTCATTTTATATCTACGCTACGTTTTTAATGTAAATAAATATTCGACTGATACGAAATTATTCCTGAAATTTAATAAACTGTACCCCAATCACCTTAACCGCGTCTCAAGTTCGCAACGTTTCCAAAATTTGAATAAGCATTTAATCTGGTGCGCTTTTGGCTCCTAAAAACACAGATTTCCGAAGCGATGGGCCCCAGAACCCTGTTTTTGGTTATTGTGGTCCATACTACTTCCCAAACGGGCCTTCGTCCCTGGTCTGATGAATGCTGACAAAGAGAAGAATAATTTATGACGAAGTGTAATGATACTAGAGAGGAAGTAGCCTTTATTAGCCGAAGAAGAGGTGTTCGTATTGAATTAAGATTGGTTTCGTATTTCTTTAGAGAGTTTAAATGTTCAAAGTTCACCGATATATGTATTTCTGCTCGTAATGGGATTTTGCAATTTGTCACGCTTCTGTAAATTCTCTTTCTATTCGCCTCTGCTCTGAACGAGAACAGCATAGGCGTCTTTTTGCGTACGAAGATTTTGCATCGCCCACTTTTCCATCGGCGTATTCCAAGATACGTCCAACTTCCAGAGAAGCATTGTGGAAGCCCAGACGCTTTCGTTCAGCGTTCGTGGCTTAATATCACTCCTAAGGAAACAATATTGAGTATTATCAAAAGCTCATAGGATATCAAATCAGAGTTGAAGAAACATTTCGCTTGTACATACTATTCCAAGCTTGAATTTGTACGAAGATCTATCGCCGAGGAAAAGGATAGATGACATAAAGAAATAAACATTTAAGTGCATGGGGTGCCAAAGTGGTTAGCAGTTAGCACTTTCACTTCGCAGCGTGTTCGATCCCAGCTTTTGGCACTGGATGAAGACTCGGAACAACTCCCGCATTGAGCGTACAAGTTCTCTCTTCCCAAGAGCTTCGGTTTCCCCTTTCCATAAATACTTGTTGAGGTTAACGGTAATAGTAAATGGAAGAAGTTATTGGCTCGCGTGGCATGAAAGGCTTGACACCACCCTCCTACGCATTGTAACCCGGCCATCTGATTTAAAGGCATTAAAAGTCGCTAGCTGACTTTGGTCTAAGGTGGTGACTTGTGCTGATTGTTATTTTACGTAGTATTTAGCCTAGTTGTTTATATAGACAATTTGAATTCATTTTCCAACTATCAAAACAATTAAACTAACCGAACATTTTTTGTTTTAGTATTTAAAAGCAATATTTGACATAAAATGCGTAATTTTCCATGAATCACCGAAACTGAAACATAACTATTAATTTTATTTGTAAAACGTATAAAAATATGTTACCGTATTTTTGTGGTCGCTAAAATATTTACTCAAAAACTCCGAACTTTAGTAAGCCAAAGAATACGAACTGTTTTTGTACCACGCTCGCGTTGAGTTACACGGACCGAATCAGGAAAACTAAATAGAGTAGGTGAAGGGGAAAGATTAAGAAGTTACCGGAATTGCCACGAGATGGCATTCTACAATGTGCCTTAGCTGTGACATAAACTACTTTGCCCCTATTCCCAGCTATTATCTTGGACCGACCGGGCCTCCAACACGAAAGAAAGTTTTAGTTTCTAACGCTTAGCCCTTTATAGTATTTATAAAAATTAAAAATACATTATCCGGAAATATGTTAATCGAAATACGTCTTTATACGTATTTCATGTTATATTTTTGAGGGGGTGTTCTTGATAAAATGGTTTTAAAAAATCATATCCGGTGTGATTTTTTCGCGAAAAATATTCTTTGTATAGAGGGCGTATTTTTTTGGGAGTCGCGCGGGTAGGTCAAAAACGTAAAGATTGACACTCTCTCGACAAATCTTTTGACCTTTTCGCGAAAGCCGCTCGCGTCAGCGGAGCAGATATGGCAATTCCCGAGGGCTATTTACCGTTTAAACATTACGTAAGTTCGCCGTAGACGGTGCCGTTTAAAATGTAGAGCTGCGTCTGTAACTTTTCTTTTTTCTTTCTTTTAACGCTGCTTTAAATCCATCTCCTCTTCAACTTGCTTCCAAAATGCTTGAATAATAGGATAATGGCTTTCGAAAATTTACAAATAAAACAGGGTGTTACCTCGCTAGTTTTTTCGCTTCGCCGAGTAATTTCGTAACAGTAGGTGTAAAAGACATGTTCGTCGCTTTCAACTATGCCGAATTTTTGGTACTTTATAACTTATTAATAATCTTGAATTTTAAATACTATTCAATATTTTACAGCGCGACTGCGCGTAAATATGTTGTTGTATTCTTAAAGTAACGTGTTATTTGGCCCACGCGTGATATCCTGGTAAGACCAATTTTAGTCATCCGAAGCATTTCCTGATACATTTTTCCACAAGCATCCTGCTAATCTTAATTTTGGTAATGCAGAAGTATTTTCAGTAGACATTTTGGCAAAACACTAACTTAGTTTATCGACCCCTAAGCTTTGCACTTTGCGGAGCTGTTTATAATTTAACTATAACTTAACAAATACTTTGAGAAAAATATTAGATATTTTTAACACGGTTTTACGAATTTCTGGCTATTTTATTTCATTTAGTTTTTCACTAGAAGGCCTATTTGGTCCGAGTTTCGCGTCTTTTTGTTCGCTCGAAGACCTATCGGTTCGAGCTATTAGTAAGTTTTTAAATTTCTTCAAATTTGTTTAGGGTTTAGCTTTATTATCCCTTTTCATAATGGACTAATCTACTTATTCGCTAATTTTATCATCCTTTACAATGCAGTCCATAGGTGGTTCCTTTTAACTCTACTTGTAGTATCGTATAAGCAGGAACCCTGGATTAATTTTTTCAAAGTTTGAACCAAATTTTTAGTTCAAACATAACTGCTTTTCTGTTCCAAAAAAGTAGTAATATTGTGGTGAAGATTAACCCGACACTGTTCGTATTCGAATAACGCGATATACAATTAATATATTAAACCCGTTTTCGTCGAGCAAATAGTGAATTTCAAGGAGTGAGGGACGTGGCTTCAGCGCGAACTAGACTTCTTTTTCCCGATCATGGAAGGGGTGAAGGGGGGGGGGGGCAGAAGAATTGAAGGAGTATTTCGGAGATTGGGAGAAGTTGACTTCTTCGTTTACCGCTTGTAGCATCGCGCGCGAGAGAATCGGATAACGAACGCTTGACCCCGCGCTGATGGTCCCAGGGACGTTGCATAATTTGGCGGCGAGCAACGACGTTGCGTGCTTCGGAGGTTACAGAGGCGACGTCGTGAGCCCAAAACGTACTCGGTCCCGGGCGGAGGTGTCTTTTCCTATTTCTTCGGAGCTCTTTTCGGAAATTACACGATTTATTAACGTTGCGGCTGACCACACACGCTGTTGCGCCGTAGCCCAACGCCGAGCCTATACTTCCATTTAGTTCTAGTAATGGGGATTGAGATTTTTTCGCTCTTCTTTCGCATTTAACACTGGCTCTCTCTCTCTCTCTCTCTCTCTCTCTCTCTCTCTCTCTCTCTCTCTCTCTCTCTCTCTCTCTCTCTCTCTCTCTCTCTCTCTCTCTCTCTCTCTCGCTGCAGCCACTTACGCAGTTGGCTTTTAAAGACCAGCTCTCATGAATGATCTCATTGTTTTTCGCGTACGCGGAGATTCTTATAAAAGTAAAGGTATAAAAATGAAATATTACTCTTGTTCGGCGGATGATTTTTTTCTTCTTTAACGCTTACTTTTAATTAGCAAATTTTCGGGGTTTTATAAACCGTCTGTTTAATGCAAAAAAATATAACGCGAAGGACGACGTTTCGCGATAAATTTCCGTTTCGCATTCCTGAGAGCGGCGCTGCCCTCGCCCTTGCCAAATTTCAATTGCCAACCACCGGGTTCACTTTTTTAATCATTGCTTGTCACGGTTCGAATATTTCTCTGTATATATATCGGTATTAAGGGCCTCCAAACCAAATGGAAAATTGGAATTATGAAACCACTACGTAACGTTGAAGTTGTTTTACGTAACTGAATGTATCTAATACAGTTAATTCGTGTTTGTTCCCGCTTTCAGTTTTTACTCTAGCTGGTGTGAGTGTAGTATTTTTCTTAGATTTTAAAACTTCCGGGCGAATACGTGTAGTTCAATTACGGATGAATTTTGATTCCACTATGCTCGATCACTAAAATATAATATTGCATCGCTACAAAAGTAAATAAATTAATCTGATAGTAAAGTATGTACCCTTCGAGGGGTCCGACATTCGTACAAATCCTGTACACTCTAAACAAAAATTATTTTAGAAATCTTGAAATCTGGGTAAAAAATCTAAAAATCCGCCTTTAAAAACCAGAAATCAACACGAAAATCGTGCTCTGAAATTTCAAAATCATTTTCTGATTTCTGAAATAACTTGTAAATTCAAAATCTCGTAAGCAAAATTTGCAAATGTCAGACCCCTTGAACATGCAACAACTAAGGGACGACACGCTCAATGTTAAACCCACTTTTCCAAAATGTAAAAGCGTCGCTAGTGGCCTCTCGTGGTGTTTCACGCGATGCTTACACGCAGCGCTAAGATTCTGTTCGTTTCGTAATGTAAAGTTAATCATTCTTTAGATTGGTATATTAAATTTTAGGAACTATGTAAACTATAAAATTTTATGTTTCGAAGATTTATCACGTAGTTTCGTTTGAGTAGACAATTTTCCGAACGCCACCAATACAGCGCTGGCGCTAGACGTTGCTCTAAACTAACTTAGCTCCCTATTAAGTGTACCGTCCCTTATTTGTTGATCTAAAATGTACAGTAACAACATAAGTCTATAGTTATGTTTCACGTTAGTGAACTAGTTTCCTATAATCCACGTCTAAAATATTTACACGTCTTTGGTGAACTTTAGATAAAGTTAATTGGGACTCTGGCTCTTCGCCTCGTCGACATAATGAGCGGTGCGCTATCATATGTTTTTATGTCGCGTACTTTTATCGCTAGAGGCGCTTATATTTTTGTCTATATTTTAAAAATGACGGCTTCTATTTACAAGCTGGCTTGAACATCATTTTAACGCGCAACTTTACAAAATATGTTCTTTTTTACTTTCGAATACGCGTTTTAACGTTTGAAATATTTGGAGTTTCTCTCGTTATAAAAATAAGACTGCGCGATGCGGTTTGAGACATTTTAATATCGTAAAATGGACCAGTTAATTAATAGGTCTTTCAAAAGGGTAAAGAACGTCTTAATTTCTCTCTCTCAGTCGGGGCTAGCACCCGTACAAGGAGACTTTTTGTGATTTACGCCTTCTTGCTCGGCTAAATCAGGCTACTCTAATGGAAAGCACTTTTCGACCAAAAAAAGGTGGGCGGGGGGGATGAGAGGGGGTTGCCATAGAAGCGTGGATTGCCAGCTTCAAGTGCAAATGACTTCCGTCTTTCTTCTTTTACGAAATGAAACCCGGCTGGTACCTCCTTAAGTAGCACCCTCTATTATCGCTAAATACGAGAACATTGTTTTCGTAAATATTACTCTAAAATCAACACATCCTTTTTAGTGACGTTTATGCAGTTTATAACTTAAGAAAAGAAATATATATATATATATATAAATATATTGATGGTTATATAATTAAACTTTAGAAAAGTTTTCAATCACTTGTCAGTCCCATACATCATATTCCCCACCAAATGTAAAATTAAAATTATAATAATAATAATAATAATAATAATCGTATTAAGAATGTAATGCTGGTGAACCGAGAAAACGAAGCAATAATTGAATACAATAAAATTCGATAAGAATTTGCTGCAGTCAGATTTCAAAAATATTTGAAGTAAATTAGTAATAATTAAAAACGTTACTCTACTGCTGGTATTTAGATTCGAAAATGTACCAAGAGTGTACTCGGATAAACAGAGAATATGTGAGCAGCACTCGGTTCGAATCGTGATTCCCGGGAGAAAGACCACGCCCTCCAGCCTTTCTTCGTGTAATCTTTCTCCCTTTCTCTGTTCACTTTAATTCATTCTTCATACGGCCAAATTCTCATCTAGTACTAGTTTATCGTCAATTTAACCGAAGCTCTACTACATAGCTCTAGTGTACATAATACGTGGTACGCGGGAAACGAATGTTTAACGCCATTTTCGAATTTGCTTATAATATTCTTTCTCGTAAAAACCAAAAATATATAAATACAAGGCACTTAATCGCGGGAAATCCTTATAAAAGTGAACAGCGTGGCGTAGAATATTTAAACAGCGCTCTCTCTCTCTCTCCCCATAAAGACGTCACTTCGTTGGAAGTAAGATGTCCACCGCGCGCGTGGTGTTCTGGCACGTTTAGTTAAGTTTATTTGAGGCTCCTCGCCTGGGTTTAGTTTGAGACGGATGCCGATATACGGAAAAGGGGAAGTCTAGAGCAACCTCAAAGTATAATTTAAAAATGTCCAAGTGCCTTTTACGAGAACGTAATTACTTTCACACATTCTTTAATCTTTCGCGTTGCTTTCTAAATAACCGCTCTTCTTACGCGGACGGAAACGGACGCGACTGTTTCAATCTCGAAATATAAATCATTCCTTTAATCTCGAATAATTTAGCCGAAGCTCACGACGAAGTTAAACGCCCTAATTGAAGTTTGTAAAGATTTCGGAACGAATATATCGACTTCCGCTCGGAATTGAATTGTTTACGTAACGCGTAATGTCGTCTCCCTTTCAACCTATTTTGTTTGTAATATTAGATGGGTTACTGAGAGAGTTTTTAATTTTCTGAGCCCCGAGGAAATGAAAATTTCATTTCCAAGTGGCCCGGAGATTGTCAGCTTCAAGTGTCGTTGTAGCGAACGATGCCGTAAGAAGGCTGATTTTTATTTCCATAAAAATACAATGGAAGAGTGACTTCCAGCCCGATTTCGTCATTTTCGAGACACTCGATCCGCATCCTCTTCTTTCTTCGTTAACAATGGCTAATTGAATAAATCTTTACCCCTGGCTATAACTTAAAGCGATTAACAACCCTAAATTAGCAGCGACTGCTTTGAGAAACTCAATAACCCTTAATATCCTTAATAAGAGGATGCGCAAAAAGCTAATATTTTCGTGGAAGCGTAGGCGGGGACACCCAAGATATTCTATTAACGATACCATTCCAACTGTACACTGCTTTAAACAAGAGGCTCAAGTTGAAAGGTGTCTATTTCTCGTCTCCCTGTGCCAATGCTACGATGATTGAATGAGGCTCTAAGATGAAACTTTCACCACTAGTGGCGTGACCGAGCTAGAGGTCTCCTTTTTTCTTTTTAAGAACACGCGTCGCGTCGTAAAGACCAATGGTGTTGTCAAAACTACCAATGGAATACATACTTGTTGTCAAAACTACAAATGGAATACATACTTGTTGTCAAAACTACAAATGGAATACATACTTGTTGTCAAAACTACAAATGGAATACATACTTGTTGTCAAAACTACAAATGGAATACATACTTGTTGTCAAAACTACAAATGGAATACATACTTGTTGTCAAAACTACAAATGGAATACATACTTGTTGTCAAAACTACAAATGGAATACATACTTGTTGTCAAGACTAGAGCATAGCGCCGAACCAATTTTCAACGGCGGCGGCGGGAACGATAATTAGTTCGGCGGCGGCGTGGCGCGCCGATTTTCAGAAAATAATCGGCGGCGTTGAAAAAAATCGGCGGTGGCGGCGCCTAAGGGGAAAAACTGCCCCCCCCTCAGAAATAGCGCCAGCCTTTTAAAGACCGCTAAAACTTAAATTGTTAAACACATTTAAAAAAATACATTTTTAATAGAATGTATTTCATCAAAATAGGAACCACTTGTTTCCAAAGAAGAGGTAACTTTGGTTACATACTATCAGATGTAACTTATTTAATCATAAGTGTGCCTGAAAGAATTTTTTCATAATGATACCTTGTTGCAAGGATATGACGTTATTGACGTCACTTCCCAGTCGATGACGGTTTTATCGTCATCAAAACTAGTTCTCGCGTAGGGGGGAAGGAAGTTAAAACCAGTTTTGCACGACGTTAGTGCTGTATTTTCTTTGGTGGCTGTCAAAGACTATATAAAGTTACGCGTAGCTTTATATAGTCTTTGGTGGCTGTGAAACAAGGTCTCATTTAAATTTTTAATACAGATATGTTAAACAGAGGCACACTATTAAACTAAAACATTTACGCTAGTAATAACAATACTGTACTAATTTACTACCATTTCACTAGTATTATTATCTATACACTCTTTTTAGAAACTTTTGCTGGGCGCCGCCATTATCGTGCAGACAACCAACGAGCCAGCCCTCTACCGCATAAATTTCATCCCCCCCAAATCCGGTTTTTCCCCGCGCTTTTAAGTCTATTATCACAAATTATTTCAAAAACCACTACTTCTACAAACCAAATCCACTATTTCTGCAAATCGAAGAACACTATTACTAGAAATTTCAAAACCAATACTTCTAAAAATAAAACCACTATTTATAAAAACCAAAACCAACTATTTCTGTAAATAGAAGAACACCATTACTAGAAATCAAAAATCAAAGGAATTTTTAAAATGTAATAGAATAGTTATTGCTGAATGCACCCAATGCAGCTGATACGTTTCTGTACTTTTTACAAAATACGAGGCGAGGCAACTCCAAAGCCGTTTTCGTTTCTCTCTATCCTATCCCAGCTATCTGCTGCAGAAAATCTTGGTGCGCGCGGTGCAGTGGTGCCAGATCTTAAGGAAATTATTAATTATGTTAAATTTTATAACGCTTGTACGGTGCACCCAACAGCCTAGCACTACCAAAAGAAAAATCTATGTAGTTTAGATCTCAAAACGTAATTATTATACTTTAATAATGGAAATTAATTCGGCGGCGAAATGAAAATGTTTCGGCGGCGGTGGCGGCGCCGAAATTAAATTTATCGGCGGCGGCGTTTCGGCGTTATCTAAATAATCGGCGGCGGCGGCGTTTGATCGGCGGCGCTATCCTCTAGTCAAGACTACCATGGAATACATACTTGTTGTCAAGACTACCATGGAATACATACTTGTTGTCAAGACTACCATGGAATACATACTTGTTTTCAAGACCACCAATGGAATACACTCTTGTTGTCAAAACTACCAATGGAATACATACTTGTTGTCAAGACTACCAATGGAATACATACTTGTTTTCAAGACTACCAATGGATTACATACTTGTTTTCAAGACCACCAATGGAATACACACTTGTTGTCAAAACTACCAATGGAATACATACTTGTTGTCAAGACTACCAATGGAATACATACTTGTTGTCAAGACTTCCAATGGAATAGATACTTGTTGTCAAGACTATCAATTAAATAAATACTTGTTGTTAAGACTACCAATAGAATTAATTTTTGTTGTCAAGACTACCAATGGAATACATACTTGTTGTCTAGACCACCAATGGAATACATACTTGTTATTAAGACTATCAATGAAATAATTTTTTTTTGTCAAGACTACCAATGGAATTAATAATTGATGTCAAGACTACCAAGGGGATTAATAATTGTTGTCATGACTAACAATGAAATAAATATTTTTTGTCAAGACTACCAATGGAATTAATATTTGTTGCCAAGACTACCAACTAAATAAATATTTGTTGTCAAGCCTACCAATGAAATAAATATTTGTTGTCAAGACTACCAATAGAATTAATTTTTGTTGTCAAGACTACCAATGGAATACATACTTGTTGTCAAGACCACCAATGGAATACATACTTGTTGTCAAGACCACCATTAGAATACATACTTGTTCTCAAGACTACCAATGGAATACATACTTGTTGTCAAGACAACCAGTGGAATACATACTTGTTGTCAAGACTACCAATGGAATACATAATTGATGTCAAGACTACCAATGGAATTAATAATTGATGTCAAGACTACCAATGGAATTAATAATTGATGACAAGACTACCAATGAAATTAATAATTTTTGCCATGACTAACAATGAAATAAATATTTGTTGTGACGACTACCAATGGAATTAATATTTGTTGCCAAGACTACCAATGAAATAAATACTTGTTGTCAAGACTACCAATAGAATTAATTTTTGTTGTCAAGACTACCAATGGAATACATACTTGTTGTCAAGACCACCAATGGAATACATACTTGTTGTCAAGACCACCAATAGAATACATACTTGTTCTCAAGACTATCAATGGAATACATACTTGTTGTCAAGACAACCAATGGAATACATACTTGTTGTCAAGACTACCAATGGAATACATAATTGATGTCAAGACTACCAATGGAATTAATAATTGATGTCATGACTACCAATGGAATTAATAATTGATGGCAAGACTACCAATGGAATTAATAATTTATGCCATGACTAACAATGAAATAAATATTTGTTGTGAAGACTACCAATGGAATTAATATTTGTTGCCAAGACTACCAATGAAATAAATACTTGTTGTCAAGACTACCAATAGAATTAATTTTTGTTGTCAAGACTACCAATATGGAATAAATACTTGTTGTCTAGACCACCAATGGAATACATACTTGTTGTCAAGACTACCAATGGAATACATACTTGTTATTAAGACTATCAATGAAATAATTTTTTGTTGTCAAGACTACCAATGGAATTAATAATTGATGTCAAGACTACAAATGGGATTAATAATTGTTGTCATGACTAACAATGAAATAAATATTTGTTGTCAAGCCTACCAATGAAATAAATATTTGTTGTCAAGACAACCAATGAAATAAACATTTGTTGTCAAGACAACCAATGAAATAAACATTTGTTGTCAACACTACCAATGGAATACATACTTGTTGTCAAGACTACCAATGGAATACATACTTGTTGTCAAGACCACCAATGGAATTAATATTTGTTGCCAAGACTACCAATGGAATAAGCAGTCGCTGTCTCTTTAGAGGACCTCTAGTTTGGTCACGCCACTAGCGATGAAAGATTCTTCGTAGATCCCAATTGTCTTTAAATTACTGATTGATTAAAAACTAACACGATACCCTGTTTTGTTTAATAATGCCCTTGGGTCGTTTGTTGAAGTCGGCTTCGAAGTGACGAGCGTCATCTTTGTTCCCGCGACACCAACACCAACAACGAAGGCTGATCATGTTCGTTGGAGGTTTTCGGGGAGAAAGGACACCCACTCGCTATTTTGGTCTAAAAATACCGCGCGCCATTCGTAGGCAGCCACTCTGAAATCCAAGGGCGTTTGAAGATGTTTCGGAAATCTTTAATGAGGAAATGAGTCTTCGCGACGAGTGATGTCCCGTATAGGGGAATGTTTCTAAAATCCATTCGAAAGGTGGCGAAACGACGGAGAGAGCCGCCTTTGACTCTTCTCGAGTGCCTCCCGGTTTCTTAAAGAGCCCTGCTACGTTGAAAAACGAGCTCGGAGATAAACGCGCTGGTAGGCTCTAAATGATCCTTTTCGGATGTATTTAAAAATGCATTTAGAACATCGCGGTTTTTGGCCGTCATCCAATTGCGAATTAACAATTTAAAAGTCCATTTCTCTGGCTAATGTCTTTTAAGAGGTTCGAGCTCTCCTTCTTTGCTTTCTTTCTTTTCTCCAGAGCTCGTACCGACAGTTTTTAGCTTCCATTTTCGCGTAAACGGATCGTTTATTTTAGCATTCACCCCGCGCGTTATATCGGAAGTAACATAGCTAGGCGTTAGTAAGCGAGATAATTTTTCTTCCTAAAGGATACGGCGTAATTGACGTCATATACTCCCGCGTAAAGGGTATTACATCATCAATACCACTTATGAGCTTTAGTAGCAGTGGCAGCCTAGGGGGGGGGGGCGGTCCGCCCCGGGTACCAGGGCAGCAGGGGTTCCATCAGAGAAGCTCGAGAGGGGGGGGGGGTGCAAATCATAACGATTAAACTTGAAGAAGACGGACCCGTGAAAACTTCTGCACGGTCCTGGGGGATGTCACAAAACACTGCCGCCGCCCCGGGGACCCAGCCTTCTTAAGCCGCCACTGTTTAGTAGGTCAAGTTATTTAATATAATTTATTTCTTGAATTAAAATTCAAACAAATATTTCTTAAAATAGACCGTATAACCCTACTAAAGCAGAAAGGGAACACCTAAAGTTTTCGGTAATTATTTACAAAAGTACGGGTGACATAAATTTACTTTTGTGATTTTTTATAGCTCCATTTCAAACAATACAGAAACGACTTGCCTAAATAATGATAATAATCTCGTACATGGACCGAGAAAGCATCAGAGGGACTCACATTCTATCTCAGAAAAGCTCGTCTTTATGCGAACAACCCTGGCAGCGACGAACTCGATTGGGAAAGCGTTAAAACTCAGAAATAATCCATCAGCAGAGGCCCGTCTGTTTTTAAGACACGTCTACCGTGCCGTAGTAACTATCGTAGCTAGTCCTTCTAAAGATTTCACTTACCGGAACATTAGACTATTTCAGCAATTCATTAAAACGATTGTTATGTTTAAGTGACGTTACGTTAGTTTGTGTAAAAGTAACTGGCCTACTTCTTATCTATCGCTTATCATTACGAACGAAAAAAATGCGGTACACGCCACGGTACACTCCACGGTATACGCCACGGTACACCCTAGTGTCCTGCCTCGGACGATTGTATCTTTACTGCATCATGTAAATAGCATTCTTCAATAAACGTTGAATATCCTCGTGTACATACGCAAAAATTGCATAAACGCGAACATCTACGCCATCGGCCCTAGTCCTTGGAACCAAAGGTCGGTGAGAGACGTTATTCATGAGCTACTGACAACAGCATAGATAGTACAAAGAACACCTGTTGTATGTCTATAGTCGCGGAATATTTAACGTTAACTGCAGGATTTCATGTTTGGAAGTCATAATAACGTGACTATAGTTTTCGAAGACTAAATTCGGAGTGCGGTATATGATCTATCCTTTCCATCTTGATCCCTAACTTTGTCATGTTAAGATTTGTAGTGTTATATTTTGGTTATTTATAGAAGACCTTTTCTTCAATACAATAATAAGTCGATGAAATAAACGAATCAGAAATATATTCTTATTATTTACTTTACTTACACTATTTTACAATAAATATACATGGTAACGTATTAAAATTTTACACAGCCGGTATATCATACCGTTCTTTAAAAGAGTATTGTTCCAATTTTCAAAATTCTCTTTTTGTGGCATGCAATTAAAACGAATATCAAAATAATATTACATATTATTTGGACACGTCCTTATGGCACATATAATTTTTTAATATAGTTTGGCACATTGCGCAGCCTCAGCACTTAGGATTCCGGGTCTAATTGCCATTTGTAAACCGTATAAATTGATCGAGTGACAAAAATATTAATTAATAACTGGGGCGCGTAATAATTTTTTTATGATAGTTTTAGGTTTTCCAAACGTAGTCACATACTTGGGCTTTTCTATTGAACGGGTATAATAAATTGAAATGATTTGGTTCGCCACAGATAAAATATTAAGGCTTGATCTAATGGCAACTCACCAGCCCGCAAATAGACCTTTTTCTAAAATAAAACTTATATATATTTTTTCACTTTATCAGATGACAAATAATTCCTAAATGTAATTCCCAATTCGCTGATACTGCAATTTATTGTCAGTGGATCCATCGAAATTCGGCAATTCTTCCCAAAAATATTCAGCCGTAAACCTGGTTTGTCACTGCGCCAGCGCTGAGACCAAATTATAAAAATAAACGCCATTGAATTGAAAAGTTAATAATTGCGCGTAACTTTTGGTTTTGAAATATTATCAAAACATGGCTCGAAATGGTCACGTTCTAAAGTTCTAATAGTTCTAATACGATTTTACACCAACTGGTATAATAAATGCAAAATAAATATTCCCGGGGAATTAGTTTTTAACTAAACTTTTTTTTAAGTACATGATCACAACCATTTTCGTAATAAAAATATTGTCGATTCATAATCCGAACTTGGAACAGCCCATTGAAACACGAGCGACGTATCTTTAATTGTTCATCGCAAAAATTCAAAAACACCGGGAAATGAATCGTTTCTCGGGACAAGTTTCGCATTTAACCTCGCAGCACCACTGGAATCGGCATTTGCAGTTCGACTCGACCACGACTTTCGAAGTATTGTGTCCTCTTCCGCAACAGAGAAGTTCGCAGCCCTCGACGCCCTGCGACGTGTGATTGCACACCCTCCCCACCGTCCCCAAAGATCCCGTCTCGCGGTTGGCCACGCAAAAATCAGGAGACTCTTCGGAGTAGACGATGTCCTCCGTGTCCGGAGGTTTGATGGTGGCACCGCCTTCCGGGTGAAATGTTTTGCCGTCGTTACCGGCTGTCACTTTGGCGGCACCGTCGAAACGTTCTTTAATACGGTTACCAACGTCCCTGAACAATGGTAATTTCCTCCAACACGACTTGACCGTGCAAGATCCGGACATGCCGTGGCACTTACACGTGATCCTCATGTAGTTTTTAACAGCCTTTTAAATAGAAAACCATTACTGTTGAGCTGATATAACTAGCGCTGTGTTAACTAGCTTAAATTGTCATTTCATAGCTGATATATGAGCTAGTACCGTAAATCTATAATAGTGTTTCTTAAATTTATAAAATATTTTTTGTGACCTCTTCAGAGTGCATAAAGTCATCACAGAAAAATCGGACGCAAGCGAGGCGCTGACATAGAGTCTGTGTTGGGCGTATGTCTGAATAGAAAGGTTTAATGCGAAGAATAGGTGTCATAATTATAGGGCAATTACAACGTTAAGTGGTGCGATTTTAGCAAATAGTGCTCTAAATTAAGTGTCTACGTTTTGTTATTATTGATAATATTCAAATGTAAACCCTTTAATAATAATAATCGGCTAGGCTAATACCCAAGGCACAACCCTATACCTAAGTCATCTAGCGACTTTTATTGCCTTTAAGTCAGGTGGCCGGGTTACAATTCGTAGGAGGGTGGTGGCAAGCCCTTCATGCCAGGCGTGTCAACAGCTCCCCAGTGCCACAAGCTGAGATCGAACCCGGCTTCTCTTGCTGCGAGGCGAAAGTGCTAACCACTCCGCTACCCCACTTTTTCGCGTTCTACCTCTCTCGACAGATTTGATTCAATTTGATAAAACATTTGAATAATTTTAAGCTTAACCAATCCGAAAAAGAAACTTGATTTATTATTTCCGCATAAAGTAGAAAAATGTCCAGAAAATGGTTATAAGCCACTTACCATTCTTCCCGCTTCATAATTGTGTCTCAGCACCATCGTCTTTACGTCGCTTCTTTTTCTAAATCGCTCTTCGAGGAAGTCTTTAGCTTTCTCGTATCCATACTGGACATTCTCGCCGCAGCCTCCCCATCCGTACTGGCTCGTATCGGGGATTGGTGGGTTGGCAGGGACCAAGTTGTTACCGGATGACAAAGAGCCCATCGACACGCCAGGAACGACTGAAGTTTGAAGTATCGACGCTTCCATCAATGGGCGAGTGCTGGTTCGGTCGCAAGGGCAGTCGTTCAGAGACCCTAATGTGCAGGCTTGCGTAATTGCGTACGTCACTCCGGCCGCCGTGATCGCGTTGACGAAACCCGTTTCTCTCGTGTCTAATAATATACAATGAAACTGTAGATTAATATCCTCACTAATTCCTTTGACTTTATCAATTTGTCGTAGAAAAAAGTTAATTGCCTCTGATTAAAATCTTTCTGAGAGACCTCCTTCCAACGGTGCAATTCCACCTTCTGTTTCTGAACTGATATTGACATTCCCTCAAACCTAACGAAGCTCCTCGTCCTATAGCTCTAACTACGTCAGGCTCGTTTTTGCATATTTGCAGCGTTTTCCCTCGCAATCTTCGAGTTTTCCGGCATATCCGACTGGGTTCCAAAACTGCCCTAAGGAGATATACAGCAATTAGTGTCGTTGCAACAAATCCGGAAATAGCCTACGCGTGGAGACTAATTTTAAAATGTTCGCTTTATTAGGGAAACGCTTTAAATCCAGCAAACCCTCTATGATTTAGAAATACCATTAAAATATTTTATATTATAAAAATTTTTTCCACGCCATAATTCAAATATTCAACTGAAGGTCTCGTGCGTATCACGTAAACATTTTTGGTATTGTTACTAAATTAAACTGAAAGACTCGCTAAGTAGCTTATAAACTGCTCAAATTCGAACAACACAAACGCAAATATATCCAAAATAATGAATTGTTTTACGAGGTATATACGGTCCTAATGGAAACTAGACCCTTATTGCGTCAGGGATCTCGAGGATGAATTAGATAAGACGTATTAGGTTTAAAAGACGCTATCTGCGAATTCCAAGCTATTGTTCTTCCAATAGTATACGTGTCTTTGAACTTCTCGGACAGGGACAATCAGGCGTTTCGCGGTAAGTGGCGTAATATAATTAATCTAAACGACAATAAATCAGCAACGATCTTATATCAAAAGCAGACACCTTTATAGAGCCACCTTATCGAATGCTGACGGAAGATGGTAAGCTACAAGCAACACCGAAAACGCTTTCGGCACATGCCTAATCGGCGCTACAATGGCAATAATTTACGGCTAACAAATCTCGGCGACTGTGAAAATCTTTAGTTCCCAGAATTTGCCTTCCTGATTGCGAATTATAAATTACATCGACGAAACGTTCGCTCGCTTTCGCGGCGCGAAAAAATATGTATATATTATTTTTCTCGTTCAACGTGGACTTAATTAATTAACCTTTCAATTTTTTCGAAGCGCTAATTAGTGTTGATGAATTTTGTTCCACGCATCTGAGCCGAATATCCGAGTGATTGGCCTCGTGCGGAGTGACGCCTTTTTAATTTATACAAACTTCCGAGAACAAGTGCTCCGAAGAAACCACAAAAAGCTTTTTTCTTTTCTTTTTTCGTTGAAAGGGGCACCACTTATAAGCCTAGAAGGAATGTTACGAACACATCTTGCTTTAAAACTATATATTTTGAGGACATTATACTAACGAGTTGCTTAATAGCTTCGAATAAAGCAAAGCATTTCCGTCACTACTTTAAAGAGAGCCACTTTATACCTTACAAATTATGTAAAACTATACGAAATGAACTTCGAAATTCCTGAGAAATTTCGATCATTATTTTTTAATGATATTTAATCGAAATTTTTACTTTTAAACAACCACGGCGCATTTTTAATATAGACTTTGTTCGTAGAAAACTAAAAATTAAATGTGTGCTAACGAAATAATCCAAAAAATATTTATGGGTTTAAAATACCAAATGTTTAAACAGTAAGTTTAGTTTCTAATTCCAAAGCGAGGTTTTCAGGGATGGACAATGCAAATTTAGGAAGTAAAATGAAATTTGTGAAACGAAATTCTCAGAGGTGAAGGCATTTCCGATTTCGCGGTTTGTTTAAGTTTAAAAATAGCATACAATGTCGCGAAAATTGTACCAAGTATATTTTCGTTTTGTCTTCTTGGAATGAATCCGGTGCGGCGGGTGCGGATAAATAAGCAAAGCGTAGTCAGCGGCGGATAGAGAGGCAATATCGAAGACCCTTTTTTAGACGAATCGGTGGAAATTCGCGGAGGTGTATAGCTACTCGGAACGAAGGGAAAAAAGTTGTATTTGGTTGACAGTTACTCGTAAAATACTTTATAGCGAGCGAGCCTCCGTAGTCGCGACGAATGGCGAGTGTTTACGCTACGAAGGATAAACATATGACAGATTTAAAGACGGCTCGAGTGAGCCGCGACCTAACCTTCTTCGGCGAGATGACAAACAACGCTGTAGCTCAGTTCCGTTTAGAGGACATTTGATTTACGAAATTGCCCGAATTTTATGACCGTTTTACCGTTTTCCATAATAGTCGCCTACGAACCTGACAGAACGGCCCTCGTGTTTACAAATCTTTCCATTCATTTTAGGATCAGTCTGCTTTATAACGATATAAAATATAGATACTTCGTATAATTAAGCACTGTCTGTCATTTGCTACCGTAAATTGGGGCCGACGTACGCGTTACTTTTAGTCGAGTAAATAACTTTCCCTAACTAGCCGTTTTCGGCGCGCTGTAAATGCTGCTAAGTTGCGCGACTAGACTACTCTCTTTGGCTCTTCCGCACTCTAAAAATATATTGAAGTAAGTAAAATGGCAAACGTTGTTCCACAATCTTCGTACTATTGCCAGGAAATAATTAATTAGTTGGTTAGTTGAAGGTTACTAGCGAGATCGATGTTTAACAAAAAAACTAATACTTTGCAGATTATAATAATAATAATAATAATCAGCTAGGCTAATACCCAAGGCACCACCTTAGGCCTAAGTCATCAAGCGACTTTTGAAGCCTTTTTAATTCAGGTGGCCGGGTTACAATGCGTAGGAGGGTGGTGGCAAGCCCTGCATGCCACGAGATCGAGCCAACAGCTCCCTACACTAACTATTACCGTTATATATTATTATATATTATATATTATTCATTATATTGGTCTAGAAATTACCTAAGATTTTTAAAAATCATTAATGCAATTGAAACGGATGAAAAAAAGGTAATGTGAAATCATTTCCAATTATTTCTAAAGACGGATATTTTTCGGAAAAGAAAAATTTTCACTAACTACTTCTTAATTAAATGAGAAACTATAGATCGTGTCAGGGGGTCAACAGAATCCAGGAATATTTCTTCAAGTGAATGTTAATTTTATGATATAATATTTTGCGTACATTGCTTATGTATCGAAAATGTATAAAGCTTAAACAAAAACATGTTTCGAAAACCCGGATTCCCAGATATAAAGTTCTAAAGTCCGCGAAAACTAAAAATAAATTTAAACCTTTGATTTTTTCCGCCGATGACGAGAAGAATAATTGATTCTATTATTTGATTTGGCTGGTGGCAACAACGGCCCTTTTTTGTATACACGTCTGGAGGAAACACGCGAGTTCGAAAGTACTTGAGCTAAAAATATTTCGTTCGCAATTAATTTATATAATCCCGCGGAACGAGCCATTTTTCAGATAAATTTAGTTCGCTTTATTGCCAATCGATAGATTAGATCTCGTCTATATAATTGATTGTATGTTTGACTTCAACGCGTATAACAAAAACTTGTAACGTATGTTTATAATCTTATCCGCGGGGAAAGAATGATTTCGGTGTCTCTTTCTCAGATCGTACGCTTAAAAGTAATCGGGTAATTAAAAGTTTTCGAAAGGCCGCGTATTTAGTGCCTCCCCGAGCCTCGCTTCCACCAGACCGCTGTAGGGAAACGAAAAATGCACCACGTATGAATAATTCATTGAAGCGCGATGTTATTTACTGCGCAATTACTGGCAATTAGCAATGCAAATGCGAGTTCAATCATTCTCCGAGACTGCGCAAAATGTTACATTTGCCGCGAACCTATTAATACTTTCCATTCGACGTATTATAAATTATTTTCACCTCGAAATATCACTCGTACATTCTGCTGTATATATTTATTGAAATTATTTTTATAGAAGCGTTAAAATTACCTTGAATCAAATTAAAAATTAATTTAATGAAATAATGGTAAATCCAATACCAAGGAACAATTTAAATCGAATAATATAAAACCATACTACAATTTAAGAAACGAATTAAAACAATGTACAGTTAATGCATTGACATAAATATACTGTCTTAATGCACTGACATAAATATATTGCTTTAATGCATTGACATAAATATACTGTCGTAATGCACTGACATAAATACACTGTCTTAATGCATTGACATAAATGTACTGTCTTAATGCATTGACATAAATGTACTGTCTTAATGCATTGACATAAATATGCTGTCTTAATGCACTGACATAAATACACTGCTGAATGTACAATTAAATGTATATGTAGGCTTTGTCAAAGATTCGCTTTTAATCTGATATGAGTTATGATGATCGTAAAGGATGTTGCTGTAAATACTGGCGCCGGCGCATCTTTTAAAATTAAAGTTCGAGAGAAAATGAATTGCATCCACTCGCGTCACACATAATGTGGAGCCGTGACTCACCTTAAATTTCATTTACCCGATTTAATTTAAATTCAGCATTACATTTATATTCAAATATTTGGCCATTTTTAAAATTAATAATTAAGCGTTAACCTTTAATATAAATTCACGTTTACGTAATCTAACTTCAATCTACCTTGATTAAAATTTCAAAATAGGCCCTGACCTTAAAAATATATAAATTTGATAAAAATGACGTTTGATAAATAAAGTTTCGGATTCGTAAATCGAAGGTTATCGTATAAAATTTGAAAAATGTCTTAAACGTAAAATAGAATAAATAATAACGAACGAATGTAAGAGCGGTCTTACTTACCACCAAACGGTGTCAACGTAAACAACGTGGAAGACGTAGACCATTGCCACAATCCGTTTCCAATCCATGTGAGGTCGACGAGAAAAATTGGGAGGAATTTTGGTTCTATCTCTGTCTTTCCGTCGCGGCTCAGATGGGGGACGGAGATGAGTCGGTCAGAGCGTCATCGCTTCGTCGCTGCCAGCCCCCAACGGTGCCCGCTGCACCAGCACCAGCCATGGACGGAACGCGCTCGATGGCGGGGAACAAATATACGATTGTCCGCGGCACCACCTCCTGATAAATCTCTCTCTCTGGCGATTGCGGCGAGGATGGTGGCGGAAAGCGAACTTTTAGATCTCTCCGGGAGCGTCCCGCGAATCGGTCGCCGCTCTTTTCGGCAGACCTTCAATCGGAACCGCTAGAATGGGCGCGCGACGGGGATGAGGAACGACAACGGATGGTCCAGTTTCTCGCCTAAAGGAGACGAATTTGCTGGTTTTGTAATAAAAAAGGGAGAGCGTAAACGCGTTCTCGGATCGGCGTCTCGGTAAGTAGGGAAGACTGTGGCGGGGCACCCTCCGCCGAATGTAGCCCGAATGGAGCTGATATTTCGCGGCGCGCGAGACTCGGCGCGAGCTGGCCCTGACTCCGCCCCTTTCGAGACTCCGGCTCTCCTTCGTTCGCGAAAGGGGAAATTCTATAAAATACATCTTTCTCCTCGTGCGCTCCGAACGAACTTTGCGTGATTCAATCGGAACAATTCCATCGTGATGAACCGTCTCGGGGCATTCGGAAACTCGCGCGACGATGCTCTACGATCGATTTTTACATTTTCCGAAATCGTTAAAAATAGTTCTTAAGTCGGAATCGTAAAGATAGTTCTTAAGTTAGAATCGTAAAGATAGTTCTTAAGTCGGAATCGTAAAGATAGCTCTTAAGTCGGAATCGTAAAGATAGTTCTTAAGTTCGAATTGTTAAAAATAGTTCTTAAGTTCGAATCGTAAAGAATAGTTCTTAAGTTCGAATCGTAAAAATAGTTCTTAAATCGGAATCGTAAAGAATAGTTCTTAAGTTTGAATCGTAAAGATAATTCTTAAGTTGGAACCGTAAAAATAGTACGTAAAAAGTCGTAGTTTCCAATTCGGAATTCAACTTTGATCAAGTATTGTAAATTACAATTATTTGATTAAAATGGTAAATCTAAATATACTCGCTGTCGTAACGTTTCAATTAACGAAAGGACGATAATTTTTCAAAATACCTATTTATTTATCTGTTTGAAATTCGTCTCAAAAGAAAAAACTACTACGTATTATATCATTTATGAACGCATTTTAGACCATTTTCTTAAAGAAATTAAATAAATTACTTTTACTTAATAATAAAATGTTATTTAAATCTTTAGTTTATACTATTTATATCATCAGCACGACAAAAAAAATGATTTGCGTTTATATAATTACTTTTATATAATTTAAATATTCCATATTTAAATAAATATTATTATGATATTATTATATTATTTGTTCCATAACATATTATTGGTAAATATTGAATAACTCCGCAACGTTTTTAACATCGGTTCCAGCGTACGTAGAGCGGTTTCAAATTTCAATGCCGTACCTTTTAGTAAGTCCCCCTTTTTCGTATTTACGATAAAGTAATTTAAGCCATCAGATTTCGCGTATTAAACTATAACCTTTCATCTAAAAATACAAAGCGTCGCTTATTTATTTAGCGAGCTCGGATAAATACGAAAAAATGGTTAGAAAAATAAGCCATTGAAATAAGCCACTGTGAAAGTTAAAATCTTATCACTGTAAACGAGTTGATCGAGCTATATCGAGGCCTTATTTCGCTTTCCGTTCGAGTCTAAGAATTTCACGCGGCGGAAAGTAAATCTCGCAACACCTGGAATCATGATCTGTACGTTCCAATATGAACTTTGAAATGGCGTTTTCAGATATACGATTCGTGATATACGAGGCTGAATGTCATTTTTAACTTTTTATTTACCGTATCATCCGTCTGCTCAAATTGGAATTTTTTTTTGTCTTTTGATTAGGAAAAAAATTGTTTAATAACTTGTAATACGAAACCATCCAAGTTCAAAGATATTAGGGAAGTTAAGCGCGTAAAATACTTTTCAGAGAATACGTCTAGCGTACTAAAGGTTTTTCCGAGATAATTCTTAAGCCTAACGCTCGTAGTGCCGGAAGTCGTTAGGCTTAGGAAACGCCTCGATAAAGCTCGTGACGCTCGACGGCTACGATTTACCTAGCCGTATTCGGCGTTCTTAACCTCTCTATTAGTATCCAATTTTACGGTTAAACGCACCGCGGCTTTTATGCTAAGCTATTGAACGAGTGTGTGTAGGAGGTGACCGACGAAGAAACGCGTCACTCCGAAAAGTTCTTCTTCAACGCGAGTTTACTTCTTCTTAGTCAGTTTTATTCCGGCGTTGTGAGTCAACTGGACGATGATTCAATTAACTAAATAAACGTAACCTCTCACGAGCGTGTTTGAGATTTAAGAGAAAAAACATACGGTCGAAATGTTTTATAAATTAATTCTTTTGAAAGCGCAACGCGTCAAAAGGAAGTGCGTTTTTCCGTTTATTTTTGCGTTTGGTACGGGTTCTTCTTAAAATTGTTAGTTAGACTGTCTTATCTCGAAGGGATTTTGGTTTTCAATTAGTCCATGTGATATCTTTTATTTGTGGCAAGAGTATCTGAAATCATTCAAATTTACGCGTATGATTAATTAATAGGATATACGACAGTGGCTGATGTTTTCAAGCTTGTCCGAATGATATCACATTTGTAATAAGCTATTGGTAGGTGAAATTAAAAATTAGTTGACATTTTAATTGTATACGCTTATGTCGTTTTTTTTGCAAATATTCTTTGTATAACAATGAAAAACCATAATTGATCGCGGATGGCGAATAAATTTATATGGTTCGAGATATACCGATTTTTTTTTATTTTTGGTATCTATAGAAGTGATATAAAATATATTACGACCTAAATTGTCATATTTTTCAGTCGAAATTTTATTGTTACTTCCATGACTAACGCTAATTGCTTTGCATTTTTGAACCAAGTAAGAAAAATAAATATTTTTATTTGAAATAAATTAAAATAGTTATAACCGAGCCAAATTTGAAAATATCTGTTCACTCCACGTGAAATTTGTAACTTTTGTGGGTGGTCCCCGTTTTGGCGTTTGAGAGAGAGCCAAAACTACCTGTCAAAGAAATGGGAAACTGAGGGATCAGTAGGTCAGAACGTTCTATGTAATTACTAAGCGATAGTGGGAAACAAAACGGTTCCGTAGGATACACGTAGGATTTTATTTTTGATACGAACTTGAAGAAATAAGAATGACAGATGAGAGGATAAGCTTATTGAGTTTCGCGATTTCAAATCAAATAATTCGCAAATACGCGAAAGGTGATTTGCTTTCAAACAAATCTTCGAGCTAAGCCTCGATTAGTTTTTGTCTTACTAAGGATTTTGGAGCAAAAGTCAAACGCGTCAAATCGATCGATCGAAAGACCCGTCAACGTAGTTTATTTTAAAGTTTAAATGTTTTTAAGGCGAGGAAAGAGTTGGTATTGTCAAATATAAATTGAATTTGCCTTAAGCGTGTCAAAGTCACGACATTGTATTGTGTAAGTTTAAAACAAAATGAAAAGGGTATTTTTTTGGAAGAAAAGAAAGAAAGTAAACTGGTGACTTCGATGTTGGAGATTAAATTTGAGACTTATGTGATAAAATTAATATATATTTTTAATTTATAGAAAAATGCCGCTTTTAAAAAACCATTTAAGGCACTTTTATATTACGATGATTTAAATTTGTTATTTCGGTAATGAATTTCGTACACTGGAAATAAATAAATTCTTAAGATTAAATCAGCCTCAAGTACGGAGAGAGTAAAATCGGTCTTTCTAATCAAAAGTATGAACTGGGCTTTGGTGTGGTTTTACTTTAATAGTTTCCAATTTATTTTATTTTAAGATGAAAAAATATTAATTATAAATCCGGGTAAATATTTGGGGAGGAAAATTCCAAATATAAATGAATTTTGTACTAAACGAATTTCAATCAATACAGAAATTAATTTCGTTCGAAAAGAAGTTTTATGAATTGGACCTTTTCTTGACAACTTGTTATAACACGATACAATTGGAAAAATAGAATAGGATGATAAATCTTGGGTCAAGTGTATTTTGTTTCGTCTTGAAGACTGAAATAATGGAAGGGATTGTGTTGGCAGATAAGGATAATTATTTATTGAGAGAGATTGCCAAGAACGAAGCCAGTGCTCCCTAAATTTGCCATTTGTATTCAATTAAGAGCGAAACAATGGCAGTGACGATTGTTGCTACTGAAGTACCTATTCTTCCAACATTATTGATAAGAAGCCACTCTACAGACGCTCGCGTCCTCAGTTTTGCTCGAGAAGCCACGAATAGAACATCTCTTCGACGAGAATGAACTAGAATCAAAGCAGTATCAAAATGCAATATGCTTAAACGAGTTTTCGATTAAGTGGATAAATTGAAAGGTTTTGTTTTTCAAATGCAGAAAGAATGACCGCGGCTAACGATTGAGAGTTAGCTATTATTTATTTCATTTAAATGTGTTTAAATGTTACTCTTTTTCTTGTACGAATCTCTAAATCCGCTAAATCTATAGGTAAACATTTTTTTTAAAGAAATCCATAATTTGGGATTTTCAATTCCGCAGACTTTATGGAAAATGCATTTAGCTGAAATAATAACTAAGTTTCTGAGAAGCAGTCATCCGAACTAATTGACAATTTATATTTTACAATATCTGTTAATCAAAATATGAATTCTTGGAATGAGATTCTTTCTCAGCTGACAATACGAATTGACAGTATTTTAATTTCCTTCTTACAATCTTATCTCGCGAAAACAATAGATTGATAATCGCTTACGAAGAAATGATAAACGAATGAGTACTTATCGAATTTCTTTATCTTAATTCGACTTAAGAGTGTTCCAATAGAACAGTATTGTTATTCAATTTGATATTTAAAAGATGTCGAACAACTTACAGTTTTCGATCGAAAATTGGCTCATGTTTTCGGGCGATAGACGATCATCCCCGAAAATAAGTCAAATATCCGAAATTGGTTCGTAATTTGCAAAATAGCAACCGGTTTTGTAAGTTATCAGCTGAAAATTGAAAAACAATTTTCGTGTTTACAACTGAAAACCTTGTACGCGTTACCACAGGGTATTTTCGTATTTTTTCGCCAGTGCGTTTTCGTAGCTATAGTTAATTAAAAAGACGAGCCCATTTCACGTTTTAACTGCAGTTAACTGTAAAATGTAAATGGGGTTATTTTATGATTCGTCTCATAAAATAAGCCGATTTACATTTCACAGACCTCAATTGATATTTGGGTGGTCATTGAGCGATAAATATATTTTCTTAAAAGCATGAGGTGAGTCCAAGTTAGACTTTGAGCGTGAAACTATACTGAAAACCATTCTGGAAAAAGGCACTCGTAAATAAATTTTAAATTAAATGAATATCGTAGTTTACGGCTTAAAAGTTGATGTCCGAAATTACGCACTGCCAAGAACTCGGAATTAGTTTGTTTCTCGCAATTAAAATTAAGCTAGATTTTAATAGCGCCGAGTATTATTTGTAAAGGCAAACGTACCTTCGGGTTAAAGCAAATGTGGTTGTTGTAGCTGGGTTAGTTTATTTAAAAAAAAAATAGGTCGATTTTGATCGATGTAATAAATTAGTCGCGTTTTCCATTGTAAAAAGTGGGTACGTTGTATAAATTCAAAGGAAGGAAATTGAGATACTTGAGAAAGGGCTACACCCTCTATTGTTGACGGCTTAAAGCTCCCTCCGCAGTTCAATTTAAGAACTAATTCCAGAAGCGAAACAATACGTGTATTCTCACGCACCGTTCACGGCTTAAAAAAAGAACTAAAATTATTACCTCGCTATTAACCTTTTGCAAATAGATGCAAATAAAAACTAGTTATAATTTTCATCGAACAAGTGAAAAGCCTCCAGCTATTGAAATCAATTCGGGTCTCCTATTTTTTCGTTTCGTTTTTTTTATTGAACACCAAACAGCCAGCGTGAATTAGAACTCTTAATATAATTCTGATTGCCGTACCCTCTAGCACTTAGCGTCACATTTTTGGAGTAATTAAAATATTTAATTTGACTTGATTTGCATCTAAATGGTTTGATTCTGCTATTTGAAGATTAATAATTCCCTTCGAGCTTTTTTCTCGGTACACCACATTCAAGCCCATTTTTTAAACCTCTTATTTCACTTAATTTAAATAAGTTTGAATTGTGTCGTTCGGACTAGTTTCATTCATTTTTTATAGCAAGCTATTAAAAAATTATATCGTGTTATTACCACTATTTAATCATTAAAAATTATTCATGCTCAAAATTGTGAATGATATTGTTTTTACAGTCGATCCTTTTTGTATATATGACTGCTTAGTATAAGCAAAGGTAATGAAACACCAAAGTGCATTGTAAAACATCTGAAATATACTTTGTTGGTTCATCAAACAAGGACAGTCGCATTCATTCTGAATTCTAATGGTTTACGCAGAGATAAATTATTATTTTGCTGATATCTCGGAATCCTTATGTTTTGTTTTTGTTTCTGAGCTAATAGCATTAGCATGACAGATGCTTATTTTCCAACCTGGTTCAGTGGCGGATACAGAAAAAACTCAAGGGGGGGGGGGAGATGTTAAAAGACATCTTGAGCTATGGGTGTAATAACAAATCATCAAGTCACATGCAAAACTTAAGCTTCAAGGGGGGGGGGGGGAGGGCGTATGTATCCGCCACTGACCTTGTTCTAAAACGGTTTGAAAGCTGGATTCCTATGCCAATTTTAATTTTCAATCACATGGCTAAAAGGTTAACCGAATTGACTTAGACTTAATTATTTTTTATTTTTTTTATTTTCATTTTTCAATAAATTTATTTTTATTTTTAAACATATTATGAAATTTTAATTAAATGTAATGTAATTCCTACTTTTAATTAGCAGCTTGCACATAATAACGGTTCATTTAAATCATTGATTTTAAAAAAAAAGTTTTTTTTTTACAATCTGAAAAAATCAATTTCATTTAAAGGGAATATAACCTCAGGTGTTTTGGTGTGGAACACCAACACTTCGACCATTTCCCGCTCCCTCCTATGGCTTCAGATATTTTCGGCGCTGGTTAGTGATTTCCCGCCCAAATTGTTAACATAAAAAAAATAAAAAAACCTTAAAAAAGACTTGAGGTTATATATTCCCTTTAAATTGTTTTGTTTCATTTATTTCATTTAATCCATTGAATTAGGAATATGATTTTTTTTTAAATGTCACATCTTAATTTCGCAAGGTGGTCTAGTTTTACACAAACTTAACCTAAATACTCGATTAAAAATAAAATTATTTTTTAAAACGTACGTTGCTTTAAATCATTAAGTCATTTTCCGTAGCAACGCAAATGAAAAGAAACCAAATTAAAAGTAGTAATAAAGTTTTATATTAAGTTGAGTTAACCATCTATCAGTTACGCGTTAAGAATGACATTAAACGCTTAAATATCAATGAAAAAAATCGATTCCATTTAATTACGATTATTAAAATTTATATTTTACTCTACAGTAAATTATACGGTTAAATGACAATCAATTAATAATTTTATTATTGGATTTAAATTTAATTTAAAATATATATCAGCAATTTATATATCAATTATACGTTAGAAAAGTTTAAAAATCATTAAAATTATGATTTATTTACCACCAAAAAATGAAAAAATAATTTAAATCGTTTAAAGTGTGGTTTATAGGCGAAATCAGACCACGAGAGATTTCGTGGCCAAATATTTCCATCGAGGTAGAGGACGCGAAGGTCGAACAACGTAGACCAACACGGTAAGCCGCGGGTTCGTTTGTTCTCGGTATTTGGTCTCCCTGACCATTTCAAGCTAATTTGCAATTTGTGCCACCTATTTCGTAAATGGCGGCTGGTAAGAAGGGTGAGTGGAGGAGTCGGGTATTCGGTTTCAGAAGCGATTGACCTCAAAACTGCGATAAGGATCGCCAGAAACGCCGAAAAGGGAATTGTTAAATGATTGGGAAGGCGTCAAAATTGATGTTATGTTTTTTACCCTCTAATATTAGGAACCCGCGACAGACTGGTTTATCGTATAGAGCGAGCAGGATTCCCCGAGTCTCTTGGCAGCGTAGACGCCGCTCGGGACGCTGGCCCACGGTCGCGCTTTCCCAAGCAAAAGTCGCGAGGGCATGACGATATACGTTTGGCGCGCGCGTTGCAGCCCGAAAAATTAAAACGTTGGTAGAGATGGCTGAGTTTATCTCGTAGAGACAAGCGGTACCAGATCGGGCTAACGTCTTTATTTTCGGTTCAGATGGGCCGAATATTAGAAGGAGATCTTGGCCCTCGGGCATCCGCGGGGACCTCCCAGTAAGCGAACGCAATTAGGAACATCATCCCGGCGAAGGGACCAACTACAAATTACGGCCCGCACGCGTTGATACCACGCCTTTTATATTCGCGAAGCTTTGAAGGCGCTATATTTTTTGCCGACTTCCTTTAAATTTATTTATCGAAACGTAAACCAGAGTTGTGGTAAAAATAGCTATTGTACACTCTCTCGAGGTATTTCTCCCCGGACGAGGCTCGTCGGCGCGTATAAAATATAAAAGCGGGCTCTCGGCATACGTGTTCCGACTGCGCTCTTCTCCTAATTCCTTTGTTGCTCGCGTGAAAGGGTTTTTTCGTGATTAATTAAAACGGGACCACCAGGAATGAACGAATTATCAAACCTCTACTTCAGACGGTTTTCCGCTCGCCAACCGGGATAAGCTATCCTTGAAGAAATTGCGTTTAAATCTCTCGGATACGATAGATGTATGATTAAAATCAGGTGGAATTGATTCCATTTAGCAGAGATAAATTATTTCCGATGTTCCTGGCACACGTTTAATTGGGATTAAGGGAACGATTATCGAAGAGGCTTAAGCCGATTAGCTTCTTACCCAGTAAATGGTCATGACTCGAGTCAAATGAATGCGAGCGTGCTTCGATAATATTAATCGTTAATAAAATATATCTTAATATAAATTTAAATGTCCTTGAAGTATTCTAAAAATTTATAATAAGTGGGCTTGGCGTTTTACTCTCGATTAAATAATAATAATAATCAACTAGGCTAATACCCAAGCCACCTCTTAAGGCCTCGAGCGAGAATAAAGTTCCATATCAAATTTCAAATTCCTGCCACCAGGTTTAATGAAACTATGGGTGCATAGCGCTAGTTACGTTAAATACAAGACGAAGCCCTTATTAGCGGACTATTTTTCGATTTAGTCTCTACTCTCTTAAAATAGGTGGCGCTAGCATTCAAACTGGGTGAAAGTCTCCGAAGTTACCGCAAGAAAGGGACGAGATGCAAAACCGTTTAAAGTGTTGGTTGCACAAAAAATCGATAGTAATAAAAACGAATGAATGCGGGCTTGTTTTGAAGCCCAGGACGTTCTTTTTCCAAAAATGTAATTGTCGAAACAAATTTCCAAGCCTAAGTGTATTAACTTTGAGTCCGAAACTGACATTTTCCGCTCCCCAAAATCCTGAAATTTTCGGAGAATTTTCTCCTCCGTAGCACGAGCAATTTGGGGCAAATCAAAGCTGTAGTTTTATTCCTAAAATAGAAGGAACTGAAGTGGAGAGATTCTGTTTACTTGTAGAAGTTTTCCAACCAGAGGTTTTTAATCATAATATTAGGCTTATTATCGAAATAAAAATATTTTTTTACGCGCGCGCTACGCGGCGCGTGCGACCCGACGTTTTAATAAGAATTTACAAGGAGCCTTCGGTTTCATATCGTTTTTCTACTACGTAGGCTTGTGTATGCCTATTTCAATTACTACTGCGTAGGACTTTTTCCTGGGTGTTAAATCAACCTGCTTTTAATCCCAGATGTAAAGAAATGTATTACAGACAATTAGCCAATGATACGCTTCGCATTTTCTGACGTCATGGGTGCCGAGAAGTCTGGAATTTCGCCGAAAAACTCTATTTCCACCATTTCGACTTCTTTTTATAATAATTCAAAGACCACTTAACCGATTTTGATGACATTTTCTGTACTTGCTATAAAATGTTTGCTCTTTCTAATGAACCATTAATTAGCCATAGCTAAAATTTCGTGCAACCAACACTTTAAGACATTTCCTTTAGAAGTGAAACTATTCTAGTTGTTACAGTAAGGCAATTGTAACTTTCTGGCTATTGATTATCCACCCATTTTCAATGGACTTTAAATTTTTCTAGTGGTTGTTCGTGACTCAGGAATGGATTAATTCTTTTATACGAGGTATACGCGTTTATTGTTGAGATAGATAAAGATTGATATTTATAATATCTTTTCGAAAGGGTTACTTAATTTAATTACCGGTACTTTTAAAAGCGAACATTTTGATTACGGCAATAAAAACCGGAATGACTCTCCCACGTATTTGGAACATGATGCATCATGCATCATATTAGACTGCCTGGCGCGAGAGAGATTGCCTCTGGGGCTCCGCAAGTTCAGAAAGGATTCGGAAGAGTCTAGAAGCAAATATTTTAATCTTTCCGCGAAGTAAAGATATTTTTTCTTTTTTTTGTTGTAGAAGGACACACTTATATTTAAGGACAGGTATGAACTCGCGTTCACACTTAATATTCGCGTGGAGCTAATACGTGGTTAGCCACCAACAACAAATAGGCGTGGCGCGATGAATATCAAATAAAAAGCAAATGCCAATTTAATAACCAAACAAAACGAGAAAACGTTTATGTTTCCACTTTTTACGTTCCTCAATGGGATCCAAGTTCCGAAATCGATCAAGGTCAAGTAAAATACCATCATTATAGCTTTGTTTCAACCGTGTTGACAAATCGTAAGTGACGTATAAAATATGCAAAAACTGACATATTGTCAGAGCTTCTTTCATTTAACAGTGGCCATTAAGTTGAATCAACGTTCGTACGTTAAGTGATCTTAACAGCTTTCAACTTTTACTCATCTTTCGGTTAACGAACTTGTACATTCGATTCTGCATTGTGGATGCTGATGTCTATACGCTGAAGGGGTTCGGATACGGCGACACTTTGACAAGAATCCTCCCATTTATCCCAAGATAAAAAATCTCCTTAACCCCACTTTATTAAATTAAGATTTAAAAACATTTTAATTATAAAAAATCCCAAACAATTAATCACGGTGATTTCCGGGTTTGAATTTGAAATATCGTTTTTCGCGTCGCCATAGCTAATCAATTGTCGTACTATCGGAGGCATAATGAGAACGAGACTCGAATACTTGTCTCTTCGGTGGCATTTTGATTACGTGCTCGGGGCTCTAGCCCGATAATGAGCTCCAATAGGCTGCGTAATAGTCTAAGCGTCAATGTAACTCCCGGGAAAAGAGCGGCTCTTAAATCCCGCTAAGAATTTTTCCCAGAGAAAGATTAAGACTCAACTTTATGGATAGCTCATTCCAGCGCGTAGCCGTCGTAGCTTTTTCTTTCTTCTCCGATACGAATTCGGTTCCGAAGAGAAATCCCATCCCGGTATCTCGCTTTCTTTTTAGGCAATGTCTCGCGGTCGGTATTTATGGAAGGTGACTTCTTTCTCGGGGTCACTTTCGACCCGTATCTAAGTGGGAGTACAACAAAACCTCCGAGATTCTTATCTTCTACAGATATTCGTTTTGAGTACTTAAACAGAGTATATTCCGGTTTTCAATGAGACTCATTCGATACTGTTATTGTTTGGACTCGAGTCTAGCGAAACAAGGTGCATCATTACGTCACCCCATCCGCAATTTCGCACTCGCATTTTTGTGGAAAGTTTGTTCCGAGTCTACTTTGTTTTAGACTGCCTCGATCGGATTTTGTACCGTTTAGAGCAGCCTAATTCGTCCCATTTTATCGCAACTAAGCTCGTATCACCCCAAGTTTTGAAAAATTACCACGTGGTATAAAAATCAGAAACGAACACATTTTTAACATTTGACACTGTAAATAGTAATGGGAAATGAAAATTGTACGGGTAACGTTGATAGCGCGTCTAAATACTAGCTGCTAAACAAAGGGAATCATATTGAAATAATCTTATTCTTCACTTTTTATCCACGTCAGTTATTTTGTTTTTACTGTCAATGTGAAGTATTCCGTAAAATAGTTGAAGGTTTTTTCAAACTAACCGCGCACAGACATACTAGACAGCTCTATTAGCTGGTGACGTAATGTGGAAGAGCTTTAAAAAGTCGTCGAAGCTTTGTCACGGGATTAAAAAGCGATTGGAAGTTGATTTACCTTCGCTTTTCAGAGATCGCTATAAGGCAAATGTCATTTTTTATGAAGGTCTTTTAAGTGAACTAAATATGTTTTGAAGTAACGCTTTCACAGAGTCTTTTGTGGATACGGATTCTAGTTGTAGTTGCTGATAAAGGACCACCCATTCGCGTATATAAACGTCAGATACGCGACTGCCGAGTTCTACCTTTTATCTGCTCGAATTTAAGAAACTCTGTTTATTATATCAGTTCCGCTTGGGTTTATTGAGCTTTTTCTTTCAAAGAAATTGGAGCTTTAGACTTGATTAAGTAGACTAGCTTAAGCTAATTCGGCGCAAAAATCGTTGGTCTCCCACGACATTTTTGAATTATCGGCTTAAGCTAATCCATTATCGGAATGCGTATAGAAACACGCAACGGTGTAGGTTCCCATATAGTTTCTCCCAACTACGGATGTCAATTAATTCCAAAGACTTTAAACTATAACGCGGGAACTATTTGTATTGAATTAATAATCGTCTAGGTAAAGAGCACTGAAGTTAATAAACACCTAGTACCAATAACAATGGATGCGGGAGCTTACACGGGCCTGCGTAGAGATGCGAGAACAGCAAGGCCAGTTTTATTGATGCATTGTGTGCCATTTGTACCTTGCTCGAGCGTTATATCAGGACGTAAATATAACCGCGTCTTCTCATCCTGCCTATTACACAATTTTAAAATAAGGTAAAAGATTAGTAAATTGGTACTCAGTCCAGGCAACAGGGCCCATCAGAAGCATGACCCGGAGTCTCAAAGCATCCATCCGTAACCCCCAGTGGTTAATTATCGAATCGGCGCACGCCTAGGGCCTCAAATATTACATAGCAATAAAAAATACGAAAAACAAAAAGCAATTTTACTTAAAAGCGCCTTATGAGAAACTTGGGCCTCAAAGGAACATAATCCCCATGCAAGAAATGTTCATTGCGGATGTAATGTTTCTACAATAATGTATTGGGTAATGCTAGATTGAGTTTATAAGCTATCTCCCTGTTGGTTAGAGGGGTTTTCTCGAGCTGTTTGGTTTCCCCATTCCATGAAAACATGCTGAGGTTAACGGTAATAGTAAGTGTACGGAGCTGCTGGCTCGAGTGGCTTGAAGGGCATGTCACCATCCTCCTACGCAATTAAACAATGCCACCGGTAACGGGCTTTACAAGTCACTAGTTGACTTAGACCTGTGTGATTCCTTAGCTGAACGGTATTTGTAATATAGAAACGTAATATTTTAAATAAATGAGTTTCCAGGTTCAGCTTTTTCTGTATATATGGACTGCCTTCGGCGTAGAGTATTGCCTATTAAAATTACTGAAGCCATAAACCACCCAAATTTAGGTTATTCCGAAAATACCCAACAGTCGGAAATCGTCAAATACCCTCAAAAGTTCTTTATTTGCTATAGAAATAGATGACTTCGAGATAAATTAAGCATACTTTGTGTATAGAACATTTTACAAATATCGAAGAATAGTGAGCAATCCATTTTTATAGTGCAGGTATTTATTTCACGAGTATCCGTTATACATTTTCCCCGGTGGCGGGTGTGACTGGAAGAATTCGTACTTTTTGAACAGCTAAGCGCAAGCCGTCAGAGCTTCAATGTCATCGATTATTCCTTAAATTAGCTACAATGCCTTAAGTTTCGAGACAAATTGCCATTAAAAATAGGGCCTGATAGTCATGTCACGAATCAAAAATCTACGGGGAATCACTACAGTGTCTCAAAAAGCATGCGTTAATTCGAGGAATCGGGAAATCATGTCCAAATCATTTCTGACAAACTTGGAGTTTTTGCAATCAATTCTTCAAAGGCCGATAACATGAGAGAATCAATTTTCTCATCAGCGCATTTTGACCCCCGCAAAACTGATCTTGTTGATTTCTTGACGAGTGATAGCGTCGACGGCTCAGACTATTTTTGAATAGAATACACATAATGAGCATCCATAAAAGAGGTTAGCTACATTATCCAGAATTGTCCGAGTGGTCATTCAAGCTGTGAAAGCTGTCAATCAAGTTGTCAGAGATGCCAGTCAGTTTTCACTCGTGAAAATATTGAATACAGGATGAGAGCGGTGGTATTTCGCTCTGTTCTCTGTCTTACTTATACTGACTTACAACAGTGGCGTTTTAGATTTATGCCAAGCCTACCGTATCAACAAGATGGAAACCGTAAGTTTATTTATCCTTGATCCATGCATTATGTATTTCGGATAAAAAGTAGGACCATAAGTGATATAATATCATAAGTATGACACAAAACAATATCGGTTAATGACTGCTTAATCGGGAACTTCCAATGGTGAAACTCGTCATTGCGTTTTTCTCTTTTTTTTTGGAAAAAGTATTGCTTTGTTAAGTTGATAGCAATAAATAGGAGCCAAATTTTCAAATTCGAACTACCTAACCTCAAAAAAAAAAGTTTATATATAGGATAGCTGAGGTGGATTTTGAGGTAACATTTCTATTTAGGAAAACCATAATGATAATTTCAAAGCAATAGACGTTGGAAAGCGAATGACAAAAAACCGTCGAAATAACGTTTAATACTTGGTTTCCACTAGAGCGCGTCATAATGCATTTTTTGCGCGTCCAAACGTTTGTACGTCCCAAAGTTGAGTGACGCGCCGTTACGCGCCCTAGTGGAAACCAAGACTAAGAAGAAAGTGAAATATTTTTCACGCACTAGGTCGGTGTCATTTGAGATGTCAATCCGTCAATGCGTTTAACTAGCTACTTATTACCCCGCTCTTTGGACCGCCTTACGTACGGGGGGAGGGGGGCTTCGCGCGACAATGGCCGACGAAAACCTTTAAGTAATAAGTCAAACGATCCAGTAATAATAGGCTTCCAGCTTTCTGACGCTTACACCCTCTTACAAACGAGACGTTATTAGGGCTCCCTTTTCGGTCGGGCTGGCCTCGAAGAAAGGACATTGAGAAATGGGTTCGCTCTTCCCCTTTCCGGGAGCCACGCAGCGAGAACGCCGTCCCGGATCGCCAAATACTCGCGTCAATTGTGTCAGCTCTATTTATTACCCACTTGGTGAATGATCACTTACAAACGCTCGGTTTATATATTATTCCCATTTGCTAGAGGGCTTTCCCCGCGCGTTGGCAAGCCACTGAAACTTCGCTTCAGAAAGGTCACCTACAGTAGGCTGTCCGAGATAACGCGTTTTGCCTTTTTTCCTCCCGACCTTGTTGCCATTTTTCCTGTCTTTTGCGCGGTGGCCCACCTAGGGGAATTTCGGTCTGCGGAGAGAGACGGCTGTATATATCTCCCGTGTCTTTTTATCCTTACTAGTCATCATTAAACTTATGTTGACAAGCATCCAGCTACTTGAGCCAGCCTTCGAAGGTATATTCGCTAGCAGGGCCTGTACCGAGCGTGTTACCTCGAAGAGGGGGCTGTCCACCGGACCTCACAGGTTGTCGCGGGGTGCGTCCTCTAAGCGTTTGCCTACTCGATCCCGGACCGAGTCTTTGACGCCGCGATTGCTAGAGTTGATTACTCTAATAAACTCACTCTAGCGAGTTGGTTTATTACCGGTCGCTTATTCGGACTGAATTAGTCAAAATCATATCTAAGTTTCGATGAACGAAAATTTATCCAAAAATGAACGTGGTTGATTTAATAAATATCAAGGAGTGGCATTTAGGAAATAAAACAAAAGGATCGAATTAGTAAGTCTCGTATAGAAGTTTTAATTTGTTGGCTTATAAAAACTGAAGACTTAACGTTAGTGCTAGTCTATCTTGTAGACTGTCGGGCGTGTAATGTTTTAGGAATGTTCCCCGGGGATGACCCTATCGGTATATTTCTTTGGGTCGTCGCCGCGGAATATATTACTTTGAAGCAGATGTAACCTAAGTCTAATCATTGCTTACTCGCTGGACAAGAATTGAAGATCCCGACGGGACGTCTTTCGGCGTAAAACGTGTCTATTTTTCATTCAACTCGAGCGCGGCAAATGTCCCGCTGTTAAAACTCCGCGCCGTAATACCTGCAGCTCGTAGCGCGGGGCTTATTTTAGGCTATTCGAATGGGGTTTCTTCCTTCTTTGGTGATGTATTGTCGTCGGCCTAAAGGCCGTGGCTGAGGTTTTCGTCCATTTATCTTCAACGCGATTCGTCGTCAACGTCATAGACCAGAAACGCGTTAGTTGATAGGTAACGGTTGTCACGAGTGTATTTGAATGACGTCTGAATTGGCGATCGGATACAAAATAACTTCTTAAAAACGTTACGTAACGTATCAATCCGTTGAAACGAGCTTCCACCCTAATCCGTACCAGTCTATATCAGTTCTTTATACGTACGTGTCTTTGTGGGGGGCCCTCGTACCTATAAACGTTATTCCAGCCAGACAGCGAGCGGCCATGTGTAGTTGAGTGTCATCTTAGGCTCGCCAAACTCGTTTTCTAATTTGGCCTGTCTTTCAAACCATCATACGAATTTACGCGCTTTCAGCCGCCGCAACTTCCAAACGGCTACAATATATACGCCGCGCCGGGACGAAGATTTATCTCCGAAAGCGAGGCGAGTATACGTCGAGGAGTTTCCGCGGGGTGCTGAGCTAGCTTCAGATCTGATAGTGGGGGAAATACCGGTACGCAAAATTAATTAGAAATTACGACGCTTTATTTTTTGGTGGGTTAATGTTTATTGCGTAATATCACCATGGTAATACTTAACAGATTAAGAGACAAATAATTTAAAAATATTGATGAGAGTAAACTCTCGCAAAGAGCCATCTCTAATGTCGCTAAAAACAAAGTGGCGCTCTTTAATTCCGCAGCTTGTTGTTTATGGCAAATAAATAGTCAAGAACGCTTTTCAGTTTTTGACTCGCTGTATTGGATAATTAAAAAAAGTGGAAAAAATAACGATTCACGATAACCTAAAATATGTATTTACATATATAATACCGTTAAAATACATTAAAAAGTTACGTAATAAATTATTAAAATATCCCCTATATACTTAGCATTGATATATATTTAAGTTCAAGTGTTCGTCACGCAAAAGTTACATTTAAAACTTGGTGAATGTAATTCGTATTGGCAGGTGAAGTTTAAATACATCACGTCAGACGAGAAACTATATATTTCATAATTCAATTGCTTTTACATGATGCTACACGGAAAACGCGCTTAAATGTATCCGCAACTTATAACGTAGGTGGTGCTATTCAGCGTGATATTCACAAAATAATACATACTACTTATAAAAACATAAAGGCAATAATTTACGCTGGTTCGATGCAAAAACTCTGAAGCAATTAATATTTTTTAAACGTAAATGATTTTGCCGTCTTTGATAAGCTACTTACAACAAATTTATCTTGACTTAACGTTAAAATAACTCGAAAAAAGAGCGCGTAACGTTTAATTCAACCTCACCACAATACTGCTTTGTGCTCATTTAAGAGTCGCGGGAATGTAGTTTGTACGACGCGCTCTTAAAAGCGAATGTTTTACGAAATGTTACACGCTTTATAAGCACGTGTTGATCGTTCTTTTAATCTTGCAAGTTTTGCACTTGACCTGACAACACCAATGGAAAGTGCAACTGCATCTTTCAATTTCTTCGCGCACTTCTGTCCTGTAGCCCCGACCGCAACACATGAGGTCGCACCCGTCGACGCCGATCGACGACTCGTTGCACTGTCGCCCAATCGTGCCCGTCACTCCCAATTTAGGATTGGGCACGCAAAAGTCTGGAGAGTTTTCGAAGTACACCAGGTCTTTCCTCGAGGGAGCTTTGTGCTCCGGGTGATACGGCTTTAGCTGAAAACGAAACTTCCGGCGGAAGCGACGGAAGCTGCCCTGATTCGTCATTTGAACCCGAGACGCGCCATCGAATCGTTCCTTCAGGTTGTTTCCAACCTCGCGGAAGGACGCCAGTCTCATCCAACACGTCTTGACCGTACACGATCCAGACATTCCGTGGCACTTGCACTCGCGCCGAAGCTCCGAAGAAACGTGCTATTCATCAAAAAGAGATATATGTAAATATATACGTATTATAAACTTCGAAACATCTACAAATTCTTTTAACGTCAAGGGTTCCAATTAAGGTTGGAGACATTTTTCTCGAAATCAAGGTAAGAATATTCAACTTTCTAAGACGTTTATCGAACACGAGTATTCCGTTCCATATAAATCTTAAAAATATGTAAATATTTGGGTTAATAAAGTGCCATACCTGCCTGACGATTACGACCAAGTTAATTCGTTTATCTCCCTTTGTTTAATAGCTATAATTTAAAGGTCACTGATAAAACGTTTACAGCTAAGTAGTCATCCAGACTTTAACTGTCTATTTTATGTTTATCTTAAATTTTAATGGGATATCATAAGTTTCCCACAAACATTTGCTCTCAACATTGCCCGACCGGTAGCACCATCGTAAAGAGTGGATTTTTAACTAAAATTTGGCTTCTAAAGCTAGGCGCCTACTGGCTCTCCGTTTCGTATCCGTCCTGCCTTCCACAAGGCATTGTTTCTGTTACGAAGCCAAGGCTTGTGAAAGGTACGAAGAGCTGTGAGCGCCTGGCCTTAGTAATTGCAACGGATGGCTCTTCGAATGATAAATCGCGTAGGCTTTGGTTCGTCCACGATCAAATGACAGTTGAATATCCTAGGTCGACAAACTTCTGATATTAACAAACGCGATTAGAGTCTTGGGGAAAAAAAGCAACGAGGGTTTACCATTCTCCCGGCTTCGTTGTTGTGAAGGTTGATGATGAAACGGATGTCTCTTCCTCTTTCGGCGGCGTCCACGAAGGAGCGAGAGAATTTGTATCCGAATTCGGCGTTGTCGCTGCAGCCTCCCCATTCCCAATCCACGTCCGCGTGAGCCGATCCGGACATTCCGTGGCTGGATATCATCGGGGCCACCTTGGAAGCCACCGCCGAAGGCGCTCCCGTTGTGGAGCTGCTCCGTCGGACGCCGCCGGCGACGTTTGCCCCTCCAGTTCCCCTGTAGTCGCAGGTGCAAGTGTCTATAATGCCTTCGCTGCAAGCTCTGGAAACCGCGTGCGCTACTCCGGCGCTCGTGATGGCGTACACGAAAGACGCTTCTCGACAAGCTGCGTTCGTAAAAACAAAATATGGTCAATCACTTTCATTTCTATCTTAACGCGACAAATTTTTCATTTCAAATTTTGAAAATGTTGAATGGCGTGATATTATTTTAATATCACATTTTAAAACGTGGTTATCCAGCTCGCTCAGGGAGTTTAACCTTAGCAGGGAAAGTCTATAGCTTCCACCACGAGTATTGATGGAAGCTAAACAATAACTGCTTATAGGTATGTGAAAGAAAACTTAATGGAACGACTCTTCCGTTAAATATTAAAACATTTTAAAATATTACCGGTATACGTTTTAAATATTGGTCATCTAAATTATAAACAGTAGTTTTTGATACGCGGAACCGTTTTGAGCGAACGCGCCGGTAGACCGTCGCTAGTGAGTCAATGAGATATATAGATACGCGCCCAGAACTTTAGATTAGAAAGACATTTTGTAAAAAGATAAATGTTTATGGGTTTTAGATGTGTCGGACAGTCTTAAGACCACTAGGGGAGAGACCTCGCTTATCTTAATGTATTTTCTCGGCGAAGATTTCTTATCCGCATTATAGAAAGTCTATGAACCCTGTTTTGTAAGCAATTCTATTTTCTCTGGGGACATTGTCAGAAACCCAGGATGGCCGTGCTCGTAACAATTAAGGTCAAAACATTTTCTAGGATTTATTATATCTTAGGACAAATTTAGGAGTATATGGCATGTGTTTTATTTCAGCTAACCGCGTCTTAACGCTAGAGCCGCGGGGAGTTTAGACAATTTTGTTGAATCGCTCTATATTATACGCATGGCCACGTTTTAAAGAGTCTAATTTACTGGACCTGCGTGTCCTAAGTACGCGTTTCAAATAGTTTAAAATCGCAAAATGCTCGTCTGTAAAATATTGTTTTAGGGCCTACAAAAACGTGGTATCAATTCACGGGTTTCGTTTTCGTGTAAGCAGCTGTGATCACTGAAATAAGGAAATATGATTTACGATACAGTTTTCTCGGGTATATATATGTTTTGTTTTTGATTCATTTTGTTCGATTCAACGAAACAAATTTTAATTATCCGTATCGTAGCTCGTATTTGTTTTAAAAGTAAATCCTGGTCTGGAAAAAAAGGGCGATTCGCCGTGTCTAACGCGAGAGCGAATGCTTTAAAGGTGGCTAACTCGTAATTGAAAAGCGCTAATTACGTCATCTCAACATGTCCGGCCGAGAAACGCCACCAACCATTACGCGTACCCGCGCGCGGAGAGGGAAGAAAAGGTATAACGCGTACCACACCTGCCTTTATCATTATTATTAAATACCTTTCCGAAGACGAAACGCGTCTGGCCAGGCCGATCCCCGTTATTAACGTAAACGTCTCTTGACAAGCTAATGGCCTTAAATACGGGTTGCACGCGCGTGAAGTAAATTAAATATAGTTCTGCATAAAACCACCTACGCGTTTTAGCCGCAGCGCCGTTGAAATTTTCCACGCTCGCCGGTTTTTCCAAGTTTGAAGGGTAATAAAGGGAGATTACCCGAGCGAAAGCTCCGCCGTTCGTAATAGATTTTCTCCGTTTCCATTCTTCACGGTGAGAGAAATCTCGAACGGAAGTAATTGGAAATAGCGTGAGAACTTAACCCATAACGATTCGTGGAAGTTTTTTGTTATTATATTTGCCTTTCGTGTTTAAGGTGGCGCTTCGAGGGAAACGGAACAAAAGGGACGAGAATTATAGTTGAAGGTGTAAATTTCACAATGTGACTAGATTCGAGGATTTTGTTCGAAGCTATCACGTCATATCCTCCAATTATTTCACGAACTCCAACGATTTGTACTCTCGTCCGCCTGGCGGGAAAAATAATAAAATGACTAAGAGGTCTTTCTCGTCATTTTTACCTCTCCGAGGGGACTTTGTACCCTAGGAGGGGTTATACAACCACCGTGTCTGTCTGTCTGTCTGTGGGTCTGTCTGTCAGGCCTGCGAACGCGTTCGCATTTTCGGGGCAAAGGGTAATCACTGCGTACGCAGTTTCTTAGAATAAGGGAAAAGGTTTTTCCAAAAGCGCCCTCTTTTTGTCATTGGGTGTAGTATAATTTTTTAATCGGCCGGGATTCGAACCCGAGCCCTCTTGCACGACAGGTGAGCGTTCTACCGCAGAACCACGGATACAGTTACGCTTCACTGAAAATTAAAAACTCTTCCGAGGAGAGGTATATTTTGGCTTGCCAACTTGTTCAATTCGTAAATAAATCGACGCGACAAAGAACTGCGAAATTATCTCGTTTAAGACCTTTAGCTTAGAAAAATTACTTTAAATAAAAAAGGTGATGCAATTTTTACAATTTTATAATCGTGAGCGTCAGAAGGTTTCGATGTAATACAAACATTAGGACATTCTAAAACAAATCTAAGACACCGATCACGCTGTCAACCAATATCTAAAAGATGAAGTTTAAATTCTTTTATTCTTATAAACTAGCCTAAATTCACGAAAATGGTAGATCAAATTTTATTCCAAAATTATATCCAAAATTTGGCAGATCTAATTTCGACTTCGATTCAAAATTACAATCCAAAGTGTAGGAAATTAAACTGTATTATGTTTTGATCAAAATTATTTAATCCAAACAGAATTGTATTCAAAATTTGGACATTGGGTCGAGTAATATTCGTAAGGGTGTTAAGTAAAATTTTATATTTTTAAAGTAAGCCAACTCTTGCAAAATTTGAAATGAATTTGGATGCGCGATATCGTTGTAAAATGTTGTTTCTCACCTTTATGAACTATCTTTCCAAAAATGGACTTTCCTCTGGAGTAGTCCAACGTAGGACAGTTCCATTTTCGATTTCTGAATTGATACTTGCACTCGCTGATGGCCAAGCGCAGACCTTTGGCGATCGCTATTAAGGAACCGGGATTGGCCTTCACCAACCTTCTCTGTTTGCGTCGAAGAGGAACGTTAATGCCCATGTAGTCGCGGCTGGCCGTGATGGAATTTGACTGTTGCCGTTGTTGCGACTGCTGGAACTGCAACTGCATTTGTTGCTGAAACTGGAACGTTTGCGGATTGTTATTGCTGGCTCTGTTCGACGCTTCCGGTCGGAAATCAGGAACGTAAAGGTTGGAGTGACCGCTAAAGTGATCCGCCGAAGAAAGCACCAGATTATTGGGCTCGCCAGAGTGAGCGATTCCCCTGCAAATGGACAAGAACAAATTTCACATTTCTATACGTAAACCTTTCGTGGAATATATGTTCTCCCTAAAATCTCAACATTCTTACTAGACAGTTTCGTAATGATAATGTATTTGATGTTAGAAATTTAATCAAATCTTTTATTTAGACTTATTTGTTAAAAAAGAAATATAAAAATGTATTCATTTATAAAAAATATTACTAAACACGAATCATGTTAAGGCATTACGGTAAAAACGTATTCATTCCACTTTTAAATTACCCTCTTACGAAGCTCTATCTAAATAGTTTTTTTTTATCAGAATCGAAAATAAAGCCCTAAATAGGCAGTAGCACTCTACGAGGGATTACACAATCCAGAGAGAGCCGGGTTAATGTATAGCCTTTAAATAAATTTATGGTAGAAATAGAATGGGTCTGAGTATATTGTGTAAGGATTACGGATCTTCTAGAGAATTTAGCTTCCTTTCTTCAAGAATGTTATATTAGGTACCGGTCTTGGCGAGCTTTTTCCCGGGAAGCCGTGTACGAACACTCTGGCGAAGCATCTGCCGCCAGAAATCCCTGCCTGCCCTTTTGTACAGTTTGTTCAGCTTGAAAAATTGCCGGTATTGAGTTCCCTAATGGACTCGCTATTTAGATAGCACTTTTTTCACGTAAGAAGAGGGAAGTCAGCGTAAAAAGTTTCTCCATTTTTTTACGAATACCCGACAATAATAGGCGAAATTTATGCCACTGAAAAATCCATTACAGTTTGTATTTCAATCAGTCTGTAACTATACGGGGGAGAGTATTTTGGAGGGTTTTTCGAGAACGAACTTCTCAACCGACATAAGGATGAAATATCACGAGGGTTTTAAATTTAAGTAGTTCTATATATTTAATTCATTTTTTCATGTTTTGCATTCGAACGATTAATTATCTTTGTTTACGTTAAAACGAATTATAAATTATATAGGCCTATGAACTTTTAATATTTATGGAATCCGACCGAAGTATACATTTAATTTATTTAAACGAATGCAAAAAAAATAATTTTGTTTAAAATAGCTAATGCAATTTTTTTTTAATACTTAGAAATATTGTATCCCGCATTTATTCTTACTGTAGTTTGATATAAGCTTAACTGTAAAAATCAGTCATATTTAACTGTTTATTAAATCTTGTTTGAGCGTGAAAGTCTGTCTTGAAAAATATGACTTATATGAGGCTTATTTGAGTATTTTAAAAAAGTATTACAAAAACATTTGGGTTGTAATTTTTATTTCAGACGAAATTATTCCTTAAATAAGCCGTAATTCTATTTTATATTTATTTCCAACCTCCTATTTGATAGGTAACAAAAATTACGATTGATACTACTATCAGATGCTTAGAGACTACTAATTAAAAATAATAAATTACGTTTAATTCAAAGTGGAAATATCACTAGCGCCAAATTATGCAACACGAGCGGTGTAAAATGCGGGCCTTCATTTTGATATCCGAAATGAAAGGCAAGGCAAATAGTCCTCTGTAGTGTAGCAAACTTGGAAAATAGGACGATGTGGCTGGCGTATTACGAAGGGAAGTTTCTGTTATATGTAATGTCGATTTTTTATATATTTTTTTTGTTTGCGGCCCCGATGAAAGAAAAGGCAATTTCTCAAGTTCCCTTCTAGCGATGAACCGATGACACGATCATTCTTCAAGCGAAGGCAAAAAAGTAATAGAAAACCTTTTCAAAAGAAAGATATCTTCTTTTATACATACACAGAGCAAGTTTTTTACGTTTTTTTTCTCTTCGTTGCGAAAATACGCGCCTTTCTATTATTATGATTATTAATTCAAATTTTTAATAAAGCGTAGCTTTAACCCAAATTATTTTCCAAAAGAAAAAATATCAAAAACATTTTTCTTTTGTTGAAATACGACGTAAAAGATTTTAATATTCGTGTATACGTAAAAACATACACGATACAAATCGAGTTTTTATCTGAGTTTTCTTTTGTAGTTTTTCCGAATATAATAAAAGATATATAAAAACAACCCTTCAACGTGCAATACGACTAATCCGATCAAATATTTTCTTAAAATGTTAAGTTTAACTACTTCCGACAAATGACCGGTCGTTGCGTATTTTAAAATATTTCAATATTAAAAAAATTAAAAAATTTGATATGGATATCATTATTCACTACGTTGAGATATGACAGTTTTGGTTTAATTAATATAAATATAAATTAAAAACACCATTATTGCATTTATTAAAAATGATAAATAAAATTATATTTGGTAAATATACCGAAGCTTTCTTAGAAATGCAATTAAATACCAATTAAATCTAAATTACAGATAAGTTTATTCGCTCTTACTGCGTTTATGATTCTATTAATATAAATAATCGACAGAAATATTTAAATATAAATTTAATATTTGCTTTTAACCGTTAATTAAAATTAGAATGGAAAATATTACTGATCTACGAAATTAGTAGTTAATGACAGGCGGCATATTTTACGAATGTAACGTGTTATTAAAAAAATTGGAAGATGTCCATATTAGGTAAAATATTTCGGATGAAAAACATTTAATTACTAGTTTTCGGAGTAGCAGTGTCGAAATATCACGCGGCATACCCCAAAGCGTTTGCCAAAATGAAACATTTTCTTACTTAACTCGAGTCGTCGAAAGTGGGCAGTATGCCTATTAAAAGGACTAGTAGTCAAGGTTAATAAAAAAATTTCCTCCGGGCAAATTACGCTTTTAAAATCCAAATTAACGCGTTTATAGGCCATTGTTCAGAGCCTCACCGCTATTTTTAACATCGCTATAGACACATCGGCGCCTCGTCATTCACTCACTAAATCTAAACTTCATTCTTGAATATTTTAATTAGGGTTTAGTTGAATCTGCGATACAAGGGATACTATTATTTTTATATATTTTCGTAGAAATTAAACCAAATTACATAAAAACAATTCCGCAGTTATAGCGTAAGAGATCTACCATTTTCCAATATAGAGTCGGGTTTCAATCAAAAACCATAAATATCATCTGTCGGATGTGACTTAGCAACACGGAAAATATAATAAAAATTGCCTAAAAACTAAGGCATTTATCGCGGATATACTTTTATCCGCCATTTTCCAAGATGACGTCGAATTTCAATTAAAAAAAATTGATACGGTGTGTGAGGAAATCAGCCAAATCGGCCAAACGTTACTTAAAGGCATCCACTATTTACAAGATGGCACCGGATTTCTACCAAATTATAATCTCAGCTAAATCCGATAAATATTATACGGCAGCTATTGCGACAGGAACATTTAGGGTTTTCTATCCGCCATTTTCCAAGATGTCGTCAGATTTCAACGAAAAACAATCATCTGCCGGGTGTGACCAGGCCACGCGGAAAATTTCAGTCAAACACGTTTAAAAATAAAGATATTGACGGAATTTCAATATTTGGGAATACTCTATGTTAACAAATTTACTCGTCCGTAATAAAAGTCAGGGACGTCATTTGGGTAGGGCAAGGGGGGGCATTGCCCCCCCCCTGGATTTCTATGATCTTAAAATGTTCATGCATATCTTGGGAAATTTTTGGTTCTCGCTATTATCCTGAAAATCAATAGCAAATATGCAATAACTATTTCGATTAAAAATCCCAAAAATATGAAATTTGATGGGTTTTTGTCCTTTTAAAAAACTGGTTTTCCGGAGCTCTATAGTTCTGCCCCCTCCTGTAAAATCCTGAAATGACGTTCCTGATAAAAGTAAACAAATAGTTTTATTACAGTAGGAAAACACTAAACATACTAAAGGCAATGACGGTGAACAACACGAAACGCGAGCCTCCAACAAAGTTAGTATATAGCCCAGCGAGATATCATTATATTCGAAATTATTTCCATTAATTTTCGTCATACGTAATAACGAGCTTATATTTCTCATAAACGTGTGGCGATAAACGATCGCTATTGTAACTGTCGCGTAAATATTTGTAAAACGCAATTAAAAGCGACAGATATTTTTAAGTATAGTGGCGGTAGTATGAATCCTAGCTCGTAATTTACATGGAGGCTCGATTAATTAAATCATTTTCTCGAAGGTTTTTTTCTCTCCGCTGTCTCAATTAAACTCTCTTCTTCGGAAATAATTTCGCAATGCCATAAAATGGGCATTAAGATCGGCGTAGGCCTAATAGAGACGTTTCGGTGGGTGCAGTTTGTTTGAAATCTTCCATTAGAAGCCATTTCGTGATACCTTCACCACCTCAAACCGGTTTCGAAGAAGGACCACCCAATCTGACACCTTTGCAGATTACCTATATATTATTAAGAGTTTTTTCTATCAATTTGCCCAAAGTACTCGAATAATAAATATTTTTTTTAAGAGAAAACTTTGCAGTTCGAAAACTATTAAGAAAAAGCTGATGGAGGGGGAAAGATTTCTCGAGGGGATGTTTTTAGAAAAATTTACGCCTTACCAATTTACATAGACGATCTAAAATTTTATTTGTTTATTCATCTCACCCTGGTTAAAAGGAATTTTGTCGTAATTACGTTAAGTCGGTCCCGTATATACTGGAAAAAGTTCGATAATTTTCTCGAAATACCGCGAAAAAATATTTACGGCAATGCTTTAGGAACTTATAGACAAAGCAATGGGTTTTGGAACAACGTTGGAGGTCTCTCTATTTTGGACTGATTATAGGACGTTTCGTAACGATTTTCGGGTGCTATAATTGCGCGGGCCCAAGGCGACATTTCCACCGCTGACCTGATACTTATATTTAGACTGGTATCAGGCGGCGTTAATGAATAATAATGGGAAAGTTCAATATCTATATATCTCAGGGGAATTTTTCTCGACGTCACAGAAATATCTCTTTACGTATAGTCGAATTGTCGATATGAATATTTTCAGAAATAATTGATATCGAAGTTATTGAAGTCATTGAAATTGGCTCGCAAATTGCCGGGTGTTAAATCGAAGTTGATTTTACGTTAAATTGCACTATATTGTGGGTATTAATGGGGCTGCCCTCTATTAGGAAAAGAAGCCGCTTGTCGGGGAAACTAAAGTTTTTGGTTTTGCTGTCTTGCAGCGCGCGAAATTTTAAACCGATAGGATTGAAGGGAAGTTCCGTAACAAAAATGCCTCGAATATGGTAACTTCGATTCATTTACTACTGATCTTACTCAATACTATTTTCTCCGAAGCTAATTCGAACATTTTCGCAATTAAATAAAATTTAATTAAACTTCTATATTGAACATTTTTTGTTAGTTATTCGTGAAAATTTTAACCTAACAAAAACATTGTTGATAGACTTCTCACGACAGTGGAGGTCGTCATCGGTACAATTACTTTAGTTTTACACCCGCTTAAAACCTTGACCAGCGGTCGGACCTAAACGCGTCGCTTCTACTCTAACGCTCTCTATCATTGATCGGTCTTGAACCACTTCAGATTTTATTTAAGAAAAATTAAAGTGAATTGTTTGTTTTATCTCAAAAGCTCTTGTCTTTTAGTAAGCTGAAATGAACTCGACAAAATCTGACAGATTCGCAAAGAGAGAGATTTGTCCCATTCCGGTGGTGTCCGCGGGTGTCCGCGGCCGAAGATGAAACGATTAAAAACGTCGGAATGAGCTCATCAGTCAAACGCGGCGGCGCTGAGAATGCGAAGCGGACGCCTTCTTCATCATCAACTATTAAAAACACCTTCCGCGTAAACGGCGCGCGGCACTCGAAGGCGCGATGTGACCAGGCCTATCTCACCCTCGGGAATCCGCCAAATGGACCACCCTGCCTCTTCGATTTTAATAAAGACGTTAGTCCTAATCATAGGTTCTGGAAGCCCGGTTTCGCCGTCGGCGGTCAGCCAACTCCCTCCCCCCCCCCCCTCGCCTCGATCTACACGCGCGGGGTACCTTAATCTTAGGTATGGCGTACCGTATATACGTAGGGATATTTATTCCAACCCCTGAGAGACTAGCGGATGTCAGAGTCAGAAAATTACCCCACTGAAGGTGTTCGGATAATATAGACTTTAAGTTAGTCCCCAACGCGTTCGTTTTACCTCTATCATGGCGGCCCTGCAGAGAGGGGGGGGGGGGGAGAATGCAAAGAGTCTTCTGCAAAAACGAAGGCGGTGTTTTTTCAACCCCTGATTAATGCATTTTAGAGAGGGGGGGACACGCTTTCTTAGATTTAACCCCCTTAATTTTTCTACTTTTTTTCCACGTATGTCTATTCTTTGTAGTCGAGTTTGTTGTCCGGCGCAATTCTGGAACGAATGCGTCCGGCATTCCACGATGCTATCCACGGAAGCCTACGAGAAGAAGTTTCGGCGCGAGGTTCGGGAGTAGCCTCGACCGCCGCTCCTGGAGCGATTCCGTCTACACAAAGACCTTCCCATCAACGTTGAGATAACTGTGTTTAGTTTTTCCCCTTCTTTCGGTTCGTCTGTCGCCTTCCGTTGTTCCTTCCATTCGCTTTTTTTCTTCCCTTTAAGAGGTGGGATTTTTTAACACGTCGCGAATACCATTGTGTGATTTTAAGATGATCGTAATAGGTTTATTTGAGCAATTGTAGTATAAGAAATTAAGTATTGAGTTGAGCTCTTAACATTCATCAGTCGTCTCCTTCCCCCCCCCCTGACTCCCCCCTCTTCGTCTTTGGGAGGGTTTTTTTTCCCGGAGAAGAAGCCAGCGCGGTCTCGGCCAGTAATTTCTAGTTTGGAGCCGAGATTTCGGTGGTGGGCTTTCTCAAACGCTAACACGTTTTTACTCCGCAGTGAAAGTCTGTCACGACTGGTCCGCCGCTGTAACGCGTGATCAGGATTTTAGGCAGAAAATTGGAAAGATTTTTAATTTATACTACCTCGTGTCCAAAAAAATGACGCCGCCAGCTACGCTCGTAGCCGCGGTTCGTCTTCGCTGAAATAATAGTGATCGAAAAAGGGACCGATCCTACATTCCAACATGCCACGACCGACTATCGCGACTCAATTTCGCAACAGTCGAGATACGTGAAACAATTCAAAATAATAAACCTTTAGTATTTGTTTTACATTAGATTGACTAACTACTTTATTTTTAATGTCGCTTTAACCTTCTTTTTATTATATTTATTATATTAATATGGCAATTATGTATGGCACAAAATGTATCTTTTTTGACTCGCTTGACTATCGCTCTCGTGTAGCGATTTGTCAGTGACGTGTATTTTTATTTTTATTCGGCCGTAATCTACTTAATAAATAATTATATAGAAATGTTAGTTAATTTGGTTGAAGTGAGAATCCCATTATTTAGTATAATTTAATAATGGGACCTAAAATCCAGCGTCAAAATCGCAATATAAATTTCTTTTAAAATCCTACTTTTCGGAGGAGCTGTTCCTAATTATTCAATGATATTTACAATGAATTTATTTGGAGAATTTAAATCGTTTTTGCATTAGTTTAGTAAATTTGGTATACATTACCAAGCGTAGACATTCTCGCAACCTGGTAGTACTATAGCGTAAAGTAAAAATCCCTAAATTAATGGGTTTGAGTCTATTTGATCGATTCCCAATGATCGAACGGGTCCCATTTGATCGAACGAAATTTGATGGAAAGCTACTGTAGGGTAAAACTACTAGTTTTTGGGAGTAAATGGAAAAGGCAACGGTGCATACTCGCCTACGGCGCGCGTACATCAACCTAACCTAACCTAACCTAACCTAACCTAACCTGACCCTATTTATATATATATATCAAAAACAACGGGCTGTTATCGTCGATGTCATAAAAAATTCCATCATATAGTGTATAAAGTAAAAATCTCTTCATCTTTGTGGCTTAATACAGTTAAAGCAATTAATTTTTCCATCTTTATTCCTTCTGCACTTAAGCAATGAATTATTCCATCATTATTCCTTCTGCACTTAAGCAATGAATTATTCCATCATTATTCCTTCTGCACTCCATATTGACATTCGGTAAAATAAAAACATACCAACTGGTACTATAAATACTTTTGAATTCGATCAAATAGTATTCGATCATTTGAAGGTTCGATCTTATGAAACAAATGACAAATGGGATTCGATCAAATGGAATTTCGATCAATTGCAACGTATAATGATCAACTGTCGATCACATATTTTTCGATCAAATGGACCAACACCAATTAATGTAATGCCATTTAATTTAATCAGTGACGCTTAGACTGAAACTTCGTGGTCAGACACAATTCTTAAAAGTTTTTCAATTCACAAATCCATAAACCATTAGCTAGCGACAACTGGCGGATTAAGTTGACAAAGTCATCCTATAATTATGTTATCATCCAATTTCACCTCATAAAATACAAATTTTAATTTGATTAAACTTAGAAAATCCATAAAAGCAGCATTCGTCCTTTTGCACTTAAGAATTTCGCGAAAGTAAATCTTCTCCAAGGTCATATTTTCGGTTTCAAAGTACTATTTAGTACAATAATAACGGCACGTAGTTTCGGAAATAACCTATCTGTTGCGTTATTCTCCGCGCGTGCAGCTACCACTTTCACTTGAAGCGCGCTTTCAACAAATTGATTTAATTGAGACATTGTTAAATGTATGGGCGAGAGATAAATATCTTCCAAGGTTAATTAATTTTTGATGGCTCAATATATAGTCTACCTCCTTGCGCTGCTAAAGATATATTAGACATTCATTATTTCCTCTATATTAATTTCCTTAATTACTATTTAGACCTTTTGCCACCCGGGGCGCTCGCAGAGTGTGCCGCCCCTATTTCCAGGGATAACTCGTATAGAAAATGTCGCCCCCCACAAAGTGATGCCCCCCTCCTTTGCGACGCCATTGGAATTATGCAAAAGATCACAGTTATATTAATTTCGTTGATTTTCTTTTACAAACTTACCATTTTTTAAAGATTATTCCATAAATGTGACACTTTATATTTTAACTTAGAGCTACTCGCGACACAGACTCCATATTCCTGCTTTTACGCGAATAAAGCTCGGTAAAATATTTCCCAAAAATAAATACTTTTCGATCATTAGGGACTTATGTACAGAATTACAGTACTAAAAGTCTTATTAAGTTTAGCTTTGGACTAATAATCTAATGGACCCGAATCATAAGCAAAACCCAATTCTTCAAATTTCTAGCATTCCTAGCAAGATAATCGAGAAACCTTTCCACCCAAATATAAACCACCTGAATGTGAAATGACGAACAAAAGGCAGTGGTTTCGCTTATATCGCGTTTAATATATTTTGGTAACACTCTTTACAATATCGGACACAGCGGCGCTGCTCCCAAAGAACAAAACAGACAATGTAGATGCCTGTCCAGTAGTTTATTTGTCCAATGAATTCAAGTGTGTCATTGCGATTAAGTTTCCTAATCGAAACACTGTGATTCATATTATTAATTTGGAATGTAATAGAGGATATGTTTCCTTCATGATTTATCGCGGCGCAGCCATATAGTATGTTTTTAACATTCGCTCAAGGCGTATGAGATTGAAATGAACGGCCGGGTTCCGATGATAAAAAAAAAGAAGCCTAATGAAATAAGTGACGTGCCGTGTTATTTTCGTGATAAATGATCTTTAAAATTGTCAAAAGGGGTCAAGCCGATTGTGCTTACGTGTTTCGCTCTTAGTGCCTTTTTGTCGCTGAAATTTATTGGATTATTTGTAACTGTCACACTGATAAACATATTATTCGTACATTATAATCTACAAAAATATATCTGTAGTTTACCTTGGGGTCTAACTTTGAACAGCATACGCGGGAAATATTAATTAATTTCCTTAAATACACGAGAAAAGGTAATTTAACAAGATTATGATTCGCGTTATAAGGTTTTCCGTAAATCTTGAAATTTCATATGTTGGAAATTACGTTTTTAAATCCACAATCTAGAAAACCATTTTTGAACTACCCCAAATTTAAATATAAATATAAAATATAAAAAATACGCAAAATCGTATTTTAACAAGATAGTTGTTATTACTATTATTATATAGAATAACAAAGTTACTTTTGTCATAAAATCTACCCTGAGTGTGTTATATAATATTAATAAATCCGAACTGCATTATACAGTGTAAAAGCTTCAAAACCACCGTATTTGATTTCAAAACGTTTTATGGTATATTGTTAATCCTTGACTGGAATTTAAAAAGTTTTCTTTATTAATGGTAGAAAACATAACGGGTCTTTCGAGAAATATATGAAAACTATAATTAGCTAAAAAAAACCGTCGACAAATCGGATGTAGCGAGCGACTCAAACGTGACTACGCGCTGACTAAAAATGCCTATTATTTCCTGGTGTCCAAAAAATCAGCATAAATTAAGTTTGGTTAAAATCGCGAAAAGCATTTATTTTCTCAAGAATAGTCGTCGAATAATACCGTAAGCGTACGCTAGATAGCGCTTTCGAAGGCTACGCAGTCGGCGAGATTTTCGGAGGTCGAGTCAACGGAGCGTAATAAACACGAAGAGCCCTGCGGTTTTTACGATTTCCTCGAAAACGAACGCGCGCTCCGACAGAAAAGTGGTTCTCGCGCCTTTTTCTCGCGCCTACGGTTGTCGAAGGCGTTCGTGATCGGCGACCATTCTCGATTTCCCCCTCTCTTTCTCGCCGGAAATGAACGAACAGGTGTAGTAACTCATACCTCTCGCCTTTCGTTTCATCAGTCTCGCGCATGTTGTATTGATCAAAACTTTCGGGTAATTACCGGGTACGAGCGGCGTTACGTATAAATATTAGCGTACCTCCCTTCCACCCCTCGCTCTCTCTCTCTCTATGGCTCAACCGAACCTCCTCGTGCAAAGAGAGGAAAAATAATCGTTTCCCTTTTACTGATTATTTGGAGAGAGCCTAATGGCACTTGGAAACAACAGCGCGTAATTAAACTTCGCCGGCTTCAGTGGCCGACTTTCAATTTAACCGCGGCGAGTCAGAGCGTTGTTTACCTTTTTCACTCAATAATCGAGAAAACTGAACAATTTTGTTAAAGGGAACTGTTATATATTATTTTATATTGTAGCTTACTTTTACCCTATATAAAAATGAAATTATTAATTTGAATATTCGAAATTAAGCTGTTTAAAGCCCGGAATATTTCCTTAGTTGGAAAGTCTATAGCTTCGTGGCTTAGTATTGGCGGAAGATAGACCTTCTCTGCTAAGGTTAGACTCCCTTTAAAGACTTTACCTGGTTTGTTTTGTTTTTAACCAAGATTTAACTTCTAATGGATGGCCTTTAAAATTGGTTTTTCGTGTGTTATGATAAAAAAGCGGATAAATGAAGAGTTATTTTCCAAGACTTGTACAGGGTGACCACAGTTCCTATATTTCCTATTTTTTCCTATAATTTAACGTCTTTCCTTTTTTCTCCTCTAATTTCATTAAATTTCCTATAATACCCTATATTTTAACTCAATTGTGAAATAGTTGATATTTTACCCTTGGAAGTCTTCATATTGTCCTAGTTTTTAAAGATGCTTATTTCCAACACTGTTTGCCGATAGTTTTCGACTGTTTCTATCGGTTATCAACTTTATTTTCAATATTATTCCCCCTTTAAATAATTTTGACAACCGTTTTCTCCTATTTCTTCCTTTTTTCCCCAATTTTCTTCCTATATTTTCCTTTTTTCCCCCAATTTTCTTCCTATATATTTACCTATATTTCACTGATAAATTTCCTATAATTCCTTTAAAGGAATTAAAAATATTCCGCGGTCACCCTGCATGTAGCAAAAACGTCATTTCAATTTCGACCAATTAATAATGTTGGTCTTTTACTATAGTAATTCCGCAGATTAACGGGAATCGTTCGAAACCGTCAGGAGCGTTGAAATGGTTAAGCTTATCCTATTCTTCGAAAATGGGTGATAGTGTATTTGGGCAGTGACATTCAGCACCACATTTCCAGTATTCGGCGACAACGCGGGTTCAACGAGTCCTAAACCATTCCTATATAGAGTTGTTCTTCCTATAAAGTTGTTCCAAGTTGTTATTCGTATTTTGAATAAGCGAAGGCATTTATTAGTTAACAAAGATTTAGAATAAGATAGTACTAATTTTAATTATTTAATTAGTAAGACTAAAAACGATTCGCGGTCAATTGGGGAAAGGTTGACATATTTGTAGGTAAAATTCGTGCACGTTTCTACGAATCTTAAGCTATATTTAATTACGAAATTTCGGTGTTATATCAAACGGAATTATTTTACGTAGAATTTTTACTTTGAAACGGTAACAGTAAGTTTAGGGATACAATTCGTTCGGTGATTTAGAACTACGGTGGTGCCTCGGGATTGTAACTTCTCGTAATTTATAAGACAGTCGAGAGTAAAACGTTTTGAGAATTTTAGCTAACTAATCAAACAACTCGTGGCGTGCATAGAGAACAAAGGTACACTGAATAGCGCGTACTTACCACCACCTGGAACCCCTTCCTCTTCCCGAGCCTCTGTTTCTTCCGTTTTTGGCAGCTTGCACCGCCACGAAGGGCATCAGTAAAGTTTGTACCGCTAGGGTCATGACTAGCGTAAAGTTGATCAGAGTCTTGATTGAGAATCGGAGGCGGGTGTGGCGTTTGCGACGCGTCGTGGCGTCCGCACCGCCGCCGCCGACGCGAATAATTGGAGTCTTTCGAGAGCGGTCCCGGACAAATAACCGACTAATCACGCGATTAACGACGCTCGTCTTTAATAGCATGGCCAATATCTCTGGCGGACCTCACCGCGTTCGAGGCACTCGCGACGAAGCCAAGTTGATTCTCTCGATGGCCCGACCGATTGACCTTCGCGGTTGCGTATAGCGTACGATGTCCCGAATCGCCGGATCCTCCTTCATCAGTATGGCTCATGTCAGTGTACCGCGGGCATAGGCGTTTTTTGACCGTTGTTCCGAAAAGGAAAAAAAGTTCCGCACTCGCCGACGAAAGATCACGGACCTTCGGCGTATTTCGGCGGTTCTCGGCCCGAAGTCGGAACTATCGAAAGGTAACAAAGGGAAGCGTGTTCGGAGGGGAAGGTGTCATCCTCGTGTCTATCTCCTCCAATGAGAGTTCTCGAGTGCAGTGGGCGCGAAGCGGGCCAGACTGTGGCTGGGGTGATTGCGAGCTATTTAAGACCTACACGCGTACGTAGCGGCCCGCTGACACGATAAAGGTCCGCTTCCTCGCCGCTATTTCCTATAGTTCCCGGAGGAAGAGTCTCTACGCGTAGGGATTCTATTTGGATTTCTTTTCTTTCGCACGTTCGGGGGCGCGCGGCGGAGGGGCCGGGATCACCTTCTTCCGACGGAGTGTTTTAGGGGTTTCGGGGTACGAGTTGCCCACTCGTTTCTTCGAGTGGTGGGGCGTGGGTCGCTCGTTTGTGGGTGGAAATTGGTGCCACGAACCCGAGAGGAGAATAGGTGTTTCGTTTAGCGTCCGCTTTTAACTCGAGTGAGAGATGCCGAATTTCAATTCTTCTTCGGAGTTTTTGTTTGCCTAGAATCCTCGGTGATTCCCCGCTCGCGGATGAGAGCCGCTACGAATTCAAAACAAGCGCGCTTGTTGCTTCTCTCTCTTCAACTGAATGCGCCCAATATTTCAACCTATATTGACGGGAAAACAAAATTAGTTCAAACTACCAAAATGCCATTCTTTAAAATCATAACAAGCTCGATTTCAAACGATTTATTCAACGAATATATAAACAACTAAATTATTTTTTGTCACTTTTGGTCTTACCTACGGTTATTTAGTTTTAAGATCCCCCCGCGTAATTTATCGCTTTTATTTTGCTAGGAATATAAAAGAGTACAATTTTATGACTTTTTCTCCAAAATGTAAACGATCGTAAATGCAAATTTCGCTAATAAATATAACTCGGCGAGCCTAAGATACCCGACGAGCTTGGCAGTTGGAACACTTCTACAGGCGTAAATAGATGAAAAATAGGCCAGATCGTAGACTATAATATTGCGTACCTTAGAGCGTTTTTCCCCCAAGATCGTCCATCGCGTTTCAACTGTATCTGGCGCTATTGTTACACCGACTGCGAATCCAACACGCGTTGTTCTCGTTTATTTTAAAGCTGTTTTCCAACAAAAGGAGCCGCGAAGAATGGAAGCGTCGATGCGATAAATTCCGACAACAGGCGTGTAATCGACGCGTCATTACGGGCCCGAATCTCGTTCGATCGCTCCTCTCCGGAACCGTTTTTTCCCTCGTCGCGCGGGCCACGGGGACCGGCGCGGCTTCGAGGCCTGTCGCCGATTCTCTCAACGCGGCGCGGCTGGCGCGTGGTGACGGGGTCCGCGGAACGGCCGGGCGGCGAGCCTTTTACGCAAACATCTGAAGGATACCGCCGCGTCGAGGTCGGGGGGAGTCGAGGCTTCGGCGTGGCAGCCACCGTCCGCTTCTTCGTTCCGTCTTGGTGGCGGGGAACTTACTGGCCAGCGCTCTTCTACGGCGCGACTGTCGCGGAAAACGAGGTGTCGATATCCGAGGGGATGGACGCGTTTCTCATTAGAACGACACGCATTACGCGTATTTCACGCTGGAGCGTATTTCGACGGTGCCATCAGCATTGTTCGATGGCCCCAGCCTGACACGCGGAGACACGGAAAAGACACTCTTTGCGAAGGTCAAATTTTGCCTTTACGAAACCCCGCTTTACATTCGTACTACGTATTGGACTGCGATAATTACGTTCATTTCTTAATTACCTAATTTTTTATTTCATTTATTTATACGACATTACGCGCTAAATTAAGAAATATAAATATTTGCAGTTCATAGTATCCTAGTTAGTTCAAAAAATTAAAATAAAGATTTAATAATTAATATTAGTTTTAATTTCGTAATTTCTAATGTTATTTGCAATTTATTATTTTCTAATAGTTTTTAAAATAAAGAGTGAATAATTAATTTTAGATTTTTCATGATTTCAAATGTTACATATTTGCAGTTCATTGTTTTCTAAAAGTTAAAATAAAAGAGTTTTTTTAAATAAAGAGTGAATAATTAATTTTAGTTTTCTCATGATTTCAAATGTTACATATTTGCAGTTTTAATTCATTGTTTTCTAAAAGTTAAAATAAAAGAGTTTTTTAACTAAAGAGTGAATAATTATTTTAGTTTTCTCATGGTTTCAAATGTTACATATTTGCAGTTCATTGTTTTCTAATAGTTCAAATGAAAAGATTTTTTTTTCAAATAAAGAGTGAATAATTAATTTTAGTTTTCTAATGATTTAAAATGTTACGTATTTTCCGTTCATTGTTTTTTAGTAAAAAAAAAGATTTTTTAAATAAATAAATAATAATAGGTATTTCCATAAAATAAAACAATAAAAAGTTAAAAGTATCAAATATTTTACTCTGCGTCACGAGCTTAAGCTGTTTAGTACTTTATTCGCACGCGCGTTTCGCACGTGGAATTCCGAAATCTTTATCGACTCCAGCGCGTGCTCTATCTTCAATAACTATAGCTAGTGACGTTGAAAAAACATTTACACGTGACCTCCCCTATTTCACAGAAACACTAATTTTTGTTTTTCATAATTTCAAGCAGTTCGTGGTTTTTGAGCAGTTAAAATAAAATATTTTTAAAATAAAGAGTGAATAATTAATTTTGGTTTTTCACTTTTTCATAATTTATTTTTTTAATTATGAAATTTCTAAATAAACTGTTTTGTGGTCCACGTTTTGTGATATTTCCAATTTTAAGAGAGAGTGCGAAAGATATTAAGATTAAAAAAATATTATTTATTTTTATATTTCTTATTATAGTTTAACATTTTAAGAATGTGAATACAGTGCCAGCAGCTTGAAACCCTGCGACGTCACCAATGTTAAACATCTATTGAGAAAAAACGCGAGTTTTCATGAAAACCACTACGGAAGCTACGACTGTGACGTCACTAACTTTTAAAAACGCATCAACTGCTAGCACTCTATAATCTATACCCAATAATTATTAGTTTATCATTTTTGTAAGTGGGCCTAAGTTCATTTATTTTCAGAATCATAAATATTTAACCTTGATATATTATAATTATTTTGTTCCTGAACATTCGAGGTTAAAAAATTGTTTCATCGCCATATCGAAATTATAGTCAAAGCTAAATTAAACATGAAACAAATTTAAACTCGTTACGGAGGAGTGTAAAACACCAATTAGAATTCTGTCGAGAAAACTGTAATATCAATTACGCACCTAATATCAATAACGAAAAGCTCGCTTTGATCGTTACGAATGAGTCATTCCCAAATCGATAGAAACGAGCAGCGAACGCGTATAACAACGAGCAAAACCCAAATGTGAAATGAGGGAAAAAACACGGAGCTGGTGTGAATCTCGATTAAACCGCGGAGGGTTCGCCATCCGAAGATTCCACACGCACCGAGACTATGTACGCTTGTAGGTGGAGACCCCCCCGATACCTTCGTGGGCAGTAAAGAGGCTGGAAGGGGGGCAGGTGCGGACTGTGGCTTAGAAAGGCAATCGGGCTATGACAGTTTATACATTTGCGTGCGAAGGGTCGTTTTGCAAGGTGCAAAAAAACTCACCCGGAGTAGACGCCGTGGTCCGAGATTCGGGGGAGGGTGGGGGGTAGCATAGCCCGGACCACCCATAAGCGTTACTTCTTATTTCATTATATTATTCCTCTATTTTTTCGTTGCGCCTTACCTCTCGCGTATCCGCGGTGTAGAGCGAGCGGCGGTGACGAAGATTTTCGGTTCTCGATATAATTTGCGCCGATTTCTACAAATCACTGAGAAAGCTCTTCTTTATTTAGTGAAAAATACCCTCTTCAGATTGCCCTCGTAGTTTAGGCTTAGTGACTTCGTCAATAGCGGCCTTTTCCGTTATTTCCGGTGAGTCGCTAAACCTTCGCCGACGTCGGGCGGCGTTGGGCGACTCTCACTTGGCACCGTATTTATTAGTACCTCCGTTTCTTTTCTCTCCCTCTTTTGCCGCTAATAGTTATCATTTCGGACGTCTGTCAGTCCGTCTGTAATTTAAGAATCATTAATGTTAGCTATATTTTTTCTTTTTACACTTACGGCCGAAGAAAGTAGCTTTTTCCCCTCGGCGTCGCGGATGGTTGCCTATTATCGACTTATTGTGATTAACCTTAATCCAAGAGGCGTTCTTTAATCATCTGTTTATGGATATAAAGATTGGCCGCTTACGATCAAACGCGATAAACGGGCTTTCGTTAGACCGTTATTCGTCATTCAGAGAATGATACGAAACTAAAACGAAAAAATTATAATCAGCTAGTCAAATATACCTATAGCATCAGATTAGTCCCAAGTCATCTAGCGACTTATAATGCCATTAATTTGGTGGCCGGGTTACAACGCGTACGAGGGTATAGACAAGCCCTATTACCCCTTTATTCTCCATGAGCCAACAGCTCCCTACACTCACCATAACATCAATCAGTTTTTAATAAAAGGGAATCCGAAGAACTCGAGGGAAAACGCCTGTTAACTCAATGCGGAAGAAGAAGCTCCGATTGTTCACCCATTGTCACAAACTGAGATCGAACCCGGCTCCTCTTGCTGCGAGGTGATAGTGCTAACCACTCCGCAACCACGCTTCGGAAATATTTATTGTTACTTTAAAGAAATCCGCTATTTTATTTAGTTGAAAATTAAATTATATGACATTAAAATTACGTCATTAACAATAACCATTAGTTAGTGTTTACAAATTAAATGCACCGATTGATACCAAATTTCAAACGTCTCGTCTACTTTTTATTCGGAAGTATTCGGTGTAAAACTACGACATTTATGGCCCTAAGCGGATTTGATGCCTAATTGTTATCAACCTTAATAGTAAGCCACGCTCGCTCGGTCACAAAAACCTTCAAAAGTTGGGGAAAAGTTTGTAAATGTTTGAAAAATATCTCTAATTTATCGGTCGCATTTTACACGAAGCGCTTCCGACGGATCATTAGTTGTCGACCAAACCCCCAATTAGCGGAGAGAAAGCTCACCGAAGCCTTCGAGTGGTCGTAACTCATCGAATTTCTCGCGTGAATGCTCGGAGTTATTTAATTTAATTTAGGAACCCTCCATTTTTTGTATTCGTTCGTCTGGCGACGGGGGAAAGCTCGTAATTAATATTCACTTTTGGCGGAAATTAAAGGCTACATGATCCGGAAGGTCTGAAGTGGGACCCGGTCGGCAATGACGCCGCTCGGAAACGGGGTGGTGGAGAGAGGAAGATCACTCGGAGCCGTCCGCGGCGGACGGACGAAAGGTTTCTATGGAAACGAATGAGAGAGAAAGTGGGCGTGGCGGATCATCTATTAGCGCGGCATGCGCCTTCCATAAGTTTCGTCGAAATCGGTAAATTACAACTCCGGGGGAGCCCAGTCTATAGAAACTACCACGCGCTATCTTTGAAATAAATTTCATTTCAGCCGCTTCAATTATTTGGGTCTCCGGCGCACGTAGGTGACTCAGTTTCGAATTTCCTGATACTGCTACACCGTTACTAATGTATTTATAAATCCAATTATTGTTTGAAATTGCGCGTTATTTTTTTTAATTTATACAGATGCTACAGTTTTTTTAAATTCTGTTTTGCGACATTGTTGTTCATCCTTTGGCTTTCCAAAAATATATTTATTTCTGCTTAGCGAGAATGACTGTGTAGACGATTCTTAAGCCACGTTCACACTTACCCCTAGAATCGCTTCGTTTAGATAACTAGTTTCCAAAACCAGCGTGACAAATCGCTTCATGTTGGTTCGAGAAGCAACTCGTCCAAGTCGGTTCGCTTAGAATCGCTTTCAGAACGATAAGGTGGGCAAGTAAAATTGCTCGTATTTTCCAAAATAATGGGAATAAAATTTTAAATAATGTCAAATAATATTACAGTATGTATAGTAAACATGATTAACTAATTGTTTTGGGATACATTTTAGTATTTTCAAAATTCTAGTCATAATTTGAAATGGCGTTAAGCCTTGGCTATAAGCGAAACGGGGTGAAGCCATTTTGCACGTGTGAACCAAGAATTATCGTCGGCGGTCAAAACTGGCATTCAAACTGACCTAAACTGGGTTTTAGGCTCTAGTGTGAACGTGGCTTTAGAGCTATTACCAATCACCCTCACAGTCGAAAAGTAAACTAGCTTCCCCCTCAATGGTTTCAATAAACCATTCTCATACTAAATATAAATAAATACTCTTTTAGTGTTGTATGTAAGTCGGAAAATTTTCCGTATTTTTCCGAAAAAAATAAAAAACGTTTTCATTCCATGATTAGTCTAATATTGTTTGCAAATTTAAAAAAAGGGGGGCATTTTCGCCTCATTTTTTCGAATCTAAAAGTAAAACTAAACCTCTAGACTAGTTTTAATCAGATTAAGAATGTAACACTATTAATGTTTTGTAGTATGTTTACTGTTATTAGACATTTTATATCGATAAAAAGTTTTAAAAAAATTAAAAACCCTTAAAAAGTAATTTATGTTTCCATTTTTTATTTTTCCGAATTATTTTTCCGGAAAATTAACAATAGGAATAAGTACTTTCTTGGTTTTTTTCCCGATTATTTAGGTCAATAATGTATTTATTTATATACCTCCTTATCTGCCTTTCCCCTTTAGCTGGGAAAAGATAAAACACGAGATGAACAGGTTGCTGCTTCTATGTTCTCAATTAACGTTAATTCCTTCTTGTTTATATTTATAGAGAAAAAATGTTAAGAACATTTTTAAGGTGTCTCCCGAGGGGCTAACCACTAACTATAATTCTGTACTCCTATTACAGTCATATAAATCTGAGTACAGCCTTTGGTCAGTGACGGCGATCCCGTGGGGGCTCTGGGGCTTGAGACCCCACAGGGAAAAACAAACCATGGCTTAGCCCCCACAGAAATAAAATTGAGGGAAAATAGCAATCAGGGAAAAATTAAAATCTCACTGAAGTTATTAGGTTCAAATTCAGTCTTTTTACCGAAGCTATTTTGAGATTGCAGATGCGAGTAGCATTAACAGGCCTGAAAAGATAGGGGGAAGCCGGTACAAATTACCGGGGCCCGTACTACCTTTGGGGGCCCGCGTTTGAGCTCTTCTATTATACTTCTCCCGCGACCCATTGTTATTTACAAAAATAAGGTAGCTCTCGGGGCCCGAAATTATTGTTTTACCGGGGCCCTGAGCATTAAGATGATATAACCGTAAAATTTATTTTGATAGATTCGTCCAAACAGAAAATCGCGCGCGGCATCGTGTACCCCATTTTACCTAAAATACCTTCGTAAAGTGTGTGGCCGAGAAAAGCTTATCTTGCCATGTACACAGATATTTTTCTAAAGATATCGACTTAAAGGCCTAGGTTTTCTTCTGCCTGTTTTCCTTTAAGTTTACTTCCCGCCGCGCAAATATCCTGGTGGTACGCCAACGTGTTCCGCGGTTGGCCTACCACCAGGATATTCGCGCGGCGGTAAGTAAACTTAAAGGAAAACAGGCAGAAGAAAACCTAGGCCTTTAACTTTTATTATCAATGTATGACGGATGAGATATAAAGAACTCTTTTAAAAAAATATATATAAATTTAGAGCTGTACATTTTCTCGCTTAAGTTTTAAGATACCAAAGCGTTTGACAACGGCGGCGTATATGCCATAAGCCGAAACATGTAACGTGGTTTTAAATTGTTTTTAATAAAAACCTCTATAGTGTACTGGTAAATATCAATTTTTGGATAAAAAATAATGGCCCGTTCCCCCACTGAAATGTTTTCCGATTGCCGCCGCTGCCTTTGGTAATGCTAATTTGGTAATCAGATGCGTATGTTGAATATTCTTTAGAATAACGAATAAAAATATGAAGGATAGTATATGTAGGAGTATAATTGTAGATATTTGTAGCGAAAAAGAGATGTTCTCGCGTCGGGTCGAACTGTCCAGTGGTCCCATTATCACTCGGAAGAGAGATAGAAATGTAAGGAGCTATATCTATCTCGAAAGGGAACAATGAAAAGAAGGATCTCGTCCTCGAGAAGCGCCACTATTGTCCGAGTTGTCGTCCGTTTGAAGGCGATGGTCGCTTTCGAGGTATGTGGGAATAAAAGCGAAATGAGCGGAACACGAGCCACCGATGCGTGTACACTTTCTTCACGACGAGAGGCAAAACGGTTCTTAAGCGCGCGGCGGATTCAGACTCTCAATTTGCAAAACGCTTCGTTTCGAGCGTGAAAGGATGCACCCCGGCCTCTTACAAAACATCGTCCCGATCCGACGCGCGGCGGCTCAAGTTTGGTGCAAATATTGAGCGCGGCTTCCGAAAGAAGAGGGACATCCGAGCAAACAGAGGAACGGAGCTCTCGCCGATTCTTCGTCGCGAGTGACCAAATTATAATGGCTGTCGGAATCACTCCTTATACGGACTATAATCTGGCCTATTGGGCCGCCGGTATCATGCTCGGATATTTATCAATGGCCCTGCGCTACTTATTCTGGCTTGTTCACTCGTGATACTGCAAATCCCCATGGCGTATTTCGCGGGTGACAGTCGCCGTCTGTACAAATCCCCGAATAGCGCTTCTTTATGTCTTCGACGTTTTAACATATTCATTTCGAACTGTAATAAAAGTGTTCCATTCTTTAATCTCATTCCGCGACCAAATTACCATTGATTCTTTGAAAATCGCGCAATTTCAATTTTTTTTCGTCAAGGAATGAAATCGTGTATTGTACATTTCTTTGAGGTGGGTGTTGACCACCTAACCAGTTTTATTAGTTTTTTACAAGTTTAACTTAAATACGCAGTTTCTTCCGAGAGCCAAATTTAAAATAAGAAAGATAATATTCGTGGATCCTTTATGTTTACGCAAAGTGAAACTCTTTCGTTGTATTTTGTTATCTTTCGCTCAAAAGTACTACAAACTTGGAACATTCTGAAAAACACCGATAAACTATTTGGGCTAACGGCTATGAAGGTAAAATTGCGTTAGCGTCAAGTGCCTCGTAAATAGATACAGCCTATAGTTCTCTAAAAAACGCCGTTGGCCACACTTTAGCGTAAGAAAAGGAGCGTAATTTTGCAAGAGCCTCCAAGACGTTTCGTGTCATTTTTCGGGTGTACGAAGCGCTCTAATTAAATCAAGTGCGGGGAATATTTTTCGCGAGTACCCGCTAAAATATTTCTCATCTTTTGTTCACCCGCAGTCGACGTTTTTTTGGCTTTTAACGTTATTTTCGAAATTTTTGGCGACTTCCTTTCCGCGGCCCCCTCATTTTTGCCACACTTTTTAGGATTAGCGCGTCGCCCGCTCTATTTACGAAGACCAATTATGTTCAATTACAAAGGGTGACTTCTCGGAGCCGCTATCGTTCGCTCGTCGCGAGAAGCTTTCGCATTTTCGCGAACGAGTGTGAAATACCTTTAGGCTAATATCGTCTCCGTTTAACCTGATTCGACAATTGGGCATTTTGCCGGGGCTGGTTTCGAGAACGCCTTTTGTCATTCGGGAGGCTGAAAATAGCGTCAGATAGCGGAAACGTCGTAAAATTGGGCTTACCCCGGCAAATAGTTTTAAGTTTTTAGATACGATAAAAAAGGGTCTTTTCGAACTGACTTGTTAAAAATATTTGAAGAAGTGGTTGGCTCTTATCCCTACGCGTTTCGCTAAAGAAAAGAGCCAACAGAAATTGACGGAGCTGTTTCGGCTTTTAACTGCTCGTGAAAAATGAGTTTGACAATGAAAAAAAATCTATTCGCCCGCGTACCTGAATTTCAGGGTCAATTGTAAATATTTCTTTTCTTACGGGGGTTTTTATACAGTTTCCAAATATATCATACGTTGTAGGTTTAAAACGCGAGAAGAGAATACGGACGGTGGACGGAGTAATTGTACAAAGAACGAGTGATATATTTTTCTAAAAGGTGGAATGTTGCTTTGTCCGCGTATTGCGAAATATAATATTTATCGGTTAGCCAATTACTCTACATTTTTCAGGGTAGGTACATTTGTTCGAATTTCAATCGTCCGAACGGTGGAACAAATGTTCGAATTTCATTCGTCCGAACCGCCGAAATAACAAACGTTTCAATTGTTCGAATTGGACAACTTGTTTGTTTCATTCGTCCGAATCGGTAGCACCACTTGTCCGAATTCTGTCGCTAAATTACTATTTCTTATTGCTGTTTTCTTTGGTCCTGATTTTTTTTAGTGCAAAAATAAAAAATAAAAAACTACATTGTAAATATCGTTGTTTGTTAGTAAGTGGGAATTCCGTTGAATGTTGTGGATATTTTAGGTTAGGTTAGGTTAGGTTAGGCTTACGTTAATGTTACTATTTTCTTATATTAACAATATTTAAAAAAAAAACAACCAATTCCTAATGTTCGAAAAAACGGACAAACGATTATTCGAACAAATGAAATTCGCCAGTAAAGTTAACATAAATTGAACGACTAAATCACCAACAAAAGTTGTGATAAATTTTTCGGGCAAATGAAATACGTTTTCGGACATACGATCCTGTTTTCCGGCATTCGGACGAATGAAATTCGAACAAATGTACCCAAATCCATTTTTCAAATTCTTAATACCGTCTCGAGGCGATTTCATTACATTCGTTTGGCGTAGGTAAAATGATCCTCTTAAACATACTACGGGCCTACCGCAATACATCGGTAGGTTTATAAATCGATTTAAAAAAGATACCGAGGAAACTTTGTATAATTTAAGTTGAGAAATACGGCAAAATTTCGTAAAAAGTGATTATTTTGAGGAGCAGCGTAAATAATATTGTTGGCATTCGTAGCCGGTATGGTAATAATGAAAATGTTTCTCATTCTTGTATTTCTCAATAGGCGTACGTACAGGCGAAGAAATGAGGGAGAAACTTAGCGAATTCCGCGCTAAATAAAAGAATTTCTTTTTTGGGGGAACATCCTTGGCGCGGCCTCACACGGCGAAAAATCCGAAAACGTGGAAGAAAATATACGCTCGGTCCGAAAAAAGTTGGATAAAGAAAGCTTCGCGAACTTTGGGCCGCTTTCGGGGCGATTCGTCTAAAATTCGTCTCACCCCGTTTGTTGCCTCGAGGCCATTTTCTAAGCCCGGTGGGTCCTATCTGCTCTGATCCATTATAAAAGTTTTGTTACACTCTGGGGTATATATTCGGAGGGAGATGAACCAGGGGGGCGCGAGAAGGTACGAACCTATATAAATATTCTCTCTCGGAGGTTACGGAGGTCGAAAAATGCCGAGTTTAGCAGTTATCGTAGTAATCTGTAATGGTGTTAAAAATGAATGAAAAATATCTGCGGACGCGCTTTTAACGTCGCTGTTAATTGAAGTATATTTTACCGATGCGAGCGCACGATGGTTTACGATCGTTTGATATGCAATTTTATAAGCATCAGAATGTTTCTTAATTTCATATCACGAAGAATGCGAGTTCCCTAAAAAAAAATATTTTGTTCTTCAAATTTGTTTTTTAAACTGCTAACTGAATTCACATATTAAAATTTCCAGAATATTTAAGATACCGATATTGTTAAATTAAATTTTAAATTAATTGAAGAAAACCATTGACATTTAAAAAAAATTAAACGACTTTTATATTTGAATTACTAATATATTTTTATACCCGAATTCCCTTAATAACATAACAGCCTAGTCAAATTGGTAAAATTAAACCTTAAATCTTGGTCAATTTGGTACAAGCTTAAATATTATTACCTAGTCGATTTCGTGTAAATTTTATACAAAAACATAAATCAAATCAATTTGTGATAAATTGCACATCAGTATAACTAAAATCATTTGACTTTCTATTTCCCTAAAATTGTATAAAAAATTTCAAATGTCTATATAAATTTTCTTAACGATGTCAAAAAAAATATATGTTAATGTTCCTAACATTCTATAAAATGTAATATTTAAATATATGTAAAATGCCGTGCGCCAAACCATGTGTAGCAACCTGCTGATACGACAATGTATTGTTTTGTTACACAATAAAAACCTCTTTCATTTCATTTCATTTATTGCAAATTTTCGAATGATTTTTAATCTTACGTAATTCTTTCTACTTTGAACATTTTTGGACAAGACGTTTCATATATATATCTTCGAAACTTTTCATACTAAATTCTAAGGCCTATAGCTTTCATTCTAACTTCCAAATTATTTTCATATTGGTCTATTCGAATCAATTTATGTTACGTAAAAATTACACTATTTTCCTTTATTTTATTTCATAATTCAGACCTTGGTTTCTTAAGTGATTCCGAAGCAACTCCCATGAAAGGACATTGCTGAAGATAAATGACTCGGCGTATATGGCACAGAGACCATGTTCGCCGTTCTGATATGACCATATTCACCAATAAATCTTTGGCTTCGTGCATTACGCGATGTACTTTGAGGAAAGTTGAGATAAGACGCGGTTTACAATCTGCTTTCGTCTTAATGTTTCCTTTCACAAAGCGCGACTCCCAGCGCCCTCTTTCGGGATGGGAAGTCACTTTATTTATGAACTTGTCAACAAGTTATAAAGATTGTACCGTACTACTGATGTATCTTTTGAAACGTTGTTTCGGTTCTCCTTCGGAAATAGGTTTCAAAAATAATTGTTAGGTTCTCAATAGTAATGCAATTTTGCTATTGGTGTTTTGGTTATTATATTTTTTCGAAGTAATATATTTTTGGAAGGGGGAAATTGAATATTAACCAACTCGGTTTCCAAAATCTCCAAGTTGGCAAAATGTTTTAGGTTATTTTTTTAAATAAAATCAATTCAAAAAATAAATTGTAAAATTTTAATTTAGCGAAGTACACCTAGCTGTAAAATGTTAGTATAGATTTCAATGCTACCTGATAACAAAAGTAAAGCTAGTCTAAAACCACTCTTTGGAGAAAATGAACTTCCTATTTTAAATCTAGAGTAATTGCAATAATGGTATTATAATGGGAAAATAACAAAAAACAAGGTTAAAATAATGTTAGACATTTAGTTATGAGTCAGCAAAATTAAAGAAAATACTCTAGGATTTTTATTTCAAATTTTCTTTTTCACGTCGCTTATCTCGACTTGTTTAACATTTGCTCTCAGGTAATGTAATCCCGCCAGGGTAAGTTCCCTACATTTTAGTAGGATTTGATTTTAGTTGAAATCAGTCTCATTGAGATAAAAAAAAGTACGTTAGCTGTTTCCCTCTGCACAAAACAGTTTATTCGAAGTACTTAATCATGTTTATCTAATTTTTTTCAGAAAAGTGTAAAAGCTAAGATTATGGCTTATTTTAAACAGTTCATTTGGGACAAACGTTGATTTTTTTATTTATTATTAGCTCGTGAGCCGAGTCCTTCTAAAGATATTTTGCTCTATCTTCTTTCAGAGGTGCGTTTATACAGTGCCGTATTAACCCATGGCAGGGGCCTTAGGCTTCGAGCTTCGTTGGCCCCTCAACCCCTGAACATCCCCATCCCCCTTGTGATACGTGGGCCCGTGCTTGGCCCCTGCTCTTTGTGGGCACCTAGGCTTCAGTCTAGTCAGCCTTTTGGATAATTTGTTTATAACACTCGATGCACTTACAAGGAAACGGTTGCCTATGGAGACATTTCCCTTTAGGGTGTCTCAAGTTACACGAAGGTCTACCAAACCCCCGAGTTTGAACCAAATCGGTGCGTTACACCTCGGGTCGTCTCCTTGTTAGACGCAGTATGATTTTGGTGCCGGTTCCAGAATTTTATTTCGGGGGACGGGGTTGGAGCACACAATTATAAAAATATCACACGTTTCATAAATGCCCCCTGTGTCCCCCCCCCTGGATACGCCACTGACCCGTTGCGCACCTCGATCGAGACTTAACACAAAATGTAACGTAGTTCGTTTTCTACTTGAGAGAAAATGAACTATACTAGAACTAAGAAACTAATTTATCAAACGTCATTAATGTTTTAATTTATATAATCTCGGACCGTTGAAGGATGTGACCAATTGAACCATTATTATTCCTTTCAAATACGGCAATTGACTGGTTCTAAATAATTCATAGGCTCTCGCTATTTCCCAATGATATTAAACGTATGTGAAGGTAACTTTAAACTAGATCATTTGACCAAGAGCTCCTACTGCCAAAGAAATTGATGGCGAAGCTAAGAGTTCCTAAAAAGGCGACACTGGATAATTGTGATGAATTCGTGGCCTTACCGCGGAATTGTAGAGGATTTTAATGAAGATTCCAGCCATAAATGGGAAGGGAATGTTTTTCGTGGGAACAATCCATCATTTCTTTATATAATGCAATATATCATCCGCTCTTTCGTGGCTCTAAACTAGCCAATAGCGTTGCTTCGTACTCAAAATCTCTTTCCATTGGCTATAGCCGTATTTATCTATCCAAAATCGCAAATAATCCCCCGTTTTTGAGAAAATCACGATCTAGCGGTTCAATTTAATACCAGAAATTGGTTCTAACTTCTACGTCTTTAAAGCGCTATGTTCTTGTCAACGGGGGCTGATCATAAAAGTCATAAATTAACTATCCCGGTATTTTAAATACTCGATTCTCCGATAGGGGTTAATAAGGAATTGTAAGGTGGCGAATTGAGTTCGATCCCATTTTGTGGCACTGGGTGAAAGCTGGTTAAAGGGGTTTTCCCCCGAATTAATCTTAAGCGGGTTAACGGTTGGGAGATGTTTGGCTATCTGTAACCATTACAAGTTGTTAAATTATTTAATTCCTTCTGCGGTGCCATGATTGTTACTCTTTTTATTAATTATTAATAATTAAATATTTATTTAGTTCGAAACGAAAGCTATTTGTATTTCTACGTAAGTGTATAAAACACATTAAAATAATAGCTTGGATGCATTTTCACATATTTGTCTTAGTAGCTTAGTTTTTAATAGTGTTGCAGACATCAAAGAATCGTCACTAATCACGAAGTTGCGATTTCAGTCAATGTGGACCAGGCGAAAATTTAATTAGGCGAATTCTTCGGATATTTTATTAAACATAAGTTCATAACCCATTCTTCCGCTTAACACAAGTTAAAAATTCATTACTAAAAAGCGAATAGGTACCTTAGAGCCAGTGTTCCAAAAATACCACTGGTAAATAATGGTAAATAGTGGTAAATAGTGGTGATTAAATGGTAAATTGTGGAAAATAGTGGTAAATATGGTTAATGTGGTAAATTATGGTGAAAAATGGTAAATAATGATAAATAGTGGTAAATAATGATAAATAATGGTAAATAGTGATAAATGTGGTAAATTATGGTGAAAAATGGTAAATAATGGTAAATATTTATTTATATTATGTATGTGAAATCACGAAAATCATTCAAACAAGGAATATATAAACTTTAGAAGATCTTAAATTTTATTTTAATTACTCTACAAATCTGTTCTAAATCTTAAAGGTTTTATCTCCTTAAATGTAGTTTTAAGTTTTAAATGCTGTAAATAATTCATGTAAATATATCATTTACAATTAAATTGCTTACCATTATTCAACATTTTTTCCTATTTTTCGTAACGTTATTTACCATTTTATACCATAACGTTATTTACCATTTTATACCATAACGTTATTTACCATTTTATACCATAACGTTATTTACCATTTTATACCATAACGTTATTTACAGTTATTTAGTACATAATTTACCACCTGTTAAATACCACTTCGAAAAGAGCGAAAGAAAAAAATTTCCTTCCTAGTTTATTCCCTGCTTCAAAATCAACTGCCATAATTTTTATTCTCGGAATTCGATTCTCGCGTAGAAGTAAGGTAAACCTTACCGATTTTATTTTTTCATAATGTTATAATCTCCTTCTTTTCGACCCTCTCGTGGGTTGTTCGCTGTTGTTTAGCTAATGTTTCGCCATCTATAGGGATATTGAGGAATCACGACACGCACTATACATATTTCTTCTGCGAATAAATAATGAAAATAGGCTTCCTATAGGTTATATGACCAGATTAGTAAATTGCACTTATATGTTTATTATATATTAATATTATTTATTAATAATATTATTTATTATTAATATTATTTATTATTAATATTATTTATTATTAATATTATTTATTATTAATATTAGTTATTATTAATATTATTTATTATTAATATTATTTATTAATAATATTATTTATTATTAATATTATTTATTATTAATATTATTTATTATTAATATTATTTATTATTATTAATATTATTTATTATTAATATTATTTATTATTAATATTATTTATTAATAATATTATTTATTATTAATATTATTTATTATTAATATTATTTATTATTAATAATATTTATTATTTTAGATTTAGCCAAAGCCTTTGACAGGGTGTCACATCACTACCTTCTAAATAAGCTCGACAGCTATGGTCTTCATGGAAATTTGTTAGAATGGGTTCGTGACTATTTGAGCCCCCGCAAAAACGTCATCAAATGTAATGGAGTCGTCACTGAAGTAACATATCCGGTCACTTGCTGAGTCCCGCAGGGGTCTTCGCTGGGCCCGCTTCTATTCAATATGTACATCTATGACCTTCAATTTAGTTTAAATCATTCGGAACTTTATCAGTTTGCTGATGATAATAAAGTTTGTCGAGTTATAAAGGATGTAGGTGACTGTGACTCTCTGCAAAGTGACTTAAATATAATTAATTCCTGGTGTAAGCAAAATAATTTACCAATTAATCCCGAAAAATCTGTAGTCGTTTCATTTTCGAGAAAAACCAATGTAATTCGGTATAATTATAAAATTAATAATGATGAAATCGCTCGAAAAAGTAGCACTAAAGATTTAGGGGTCATTTTTGACAAAAACCTAGATTTCCGAGAACAAATACAGAACATTATTAGCTCCTGTAAACGGTTATTAGGAGTAATTCTGAAACTAAGCAAAAACATAAAATCTAGCAAACATTTTATTTTGTTATATGTAAGCTTAATTCGTTCCAAAGCTATGTACGGGTCATTAACTTGGGGGGGTTGCAGTAATTATCTGTTACTAAACATCGAAAAAATTCAACGTAAATTTGTAGACCAACTATATTATTTCATTTTTCGAAAACACTGCAGAAATAATTACATAAATATACTTAAAGACATTGGATTAAATACACTTTTCATCATTCGTGAGCAAACCGAGCTAATATTTATGCATAAATTAATAAATAACATTACACTATGCTCGAATCTTTTACCCCATATCAATCTATGTGTGCCTAATTATAATATTATTTATTATTAATAATATTTATTATTATTAATATTTATTATTAATATTATTTATTATTAATAACATTTATTATTATTAATATTTATTTTTAATAATATTTATTATTAATATTATTTATTATTAATATTATTTTTATTAATAATATTTTTATTAAGCCATTAATAATATTGATTATTAATAATATTGATTATTAATAATATTTATTATTAATAATATTTATTATTAATATTATTTATTATTAATATTATTTATTATTAATATTATTTATTATTAATAATATTTATTATTAATAATATTTATTATTAATATTATTTATTCATTTGTTTTTTAATTACCTAACGTAAGTAAATCCTGACAAACAAATATTTAATAATAATCAACTAAGCTAATACTCAAGGCACCACCTTAGGCCTAAGCCATCAAGTGACTTTTAAAGCCCTTAATTTAGGTGGCCGGGTTAAAATGCGTAGGAGTGTGGTGGCAAGCCCTTCATGCCGACAGCTCCCTACACTAACTATTACCGTTAACCTCTACGGGTTTTTATGGAAAGGGGAAACCGGACAACTTGCGGGAAAAGCTCTTTTAACGAGTGTGGAGAGAACTTGTAAACTCTACGCAGAAGGAGTGTGTCCTAGTCTCTGCACCCAGGGCCACAAGCTGAGATCGAACCCGGTTCCTCTCGCTGCGAGTCGAAAGCGCTAACCACTCCGCTACCTCACATTCATGCTATTTTTTGTAACAATATACAAAAAATGATATAACAAACAAACTTAACATATGTATAAATTTTAAAAGAATTTTTTATGCAGAAGAAACAAAGTTTGAAATTTGAATTGAATTATGATTATTATTATTACTATTATTATTATTATTATTAAATATTTAAATGCTCACATAGAGGTAAACTCTATGTATTTAATTTTGAGTACTATCAGAAGTTTATAATATATATCTTACTGGAGAAGTATCCATCTAGGCCATTAAAAAGAAACTTGTAACTTGGCAGGCTCGATATGCTTTTCACTAAGGCTGAATTTTCCGCCAATTCGCGGATTTTCCGTGTGTATGACGGCGTCTAAAGATGTTGAAATGTAAAAATGACTCTCCCTGGAGATAAACTTACATAAAAAGCACATTTTACCGATATAATTGTATTTCTAAACCTATATTGAGCTTGCGAAGGTACATGAATAGGTATTCTTATCTCTTAAGAGATTATAATATACTTCTGGTACTATAGAATAACAAAACAATTTCCAAAAATCCTTACCTCTTATATGATGTTACGCTTAATTCGAATAATTGAATAGCACTACGAATATCCCAAATAACATAACTAAAGGTGAACTAGTTCGCCAGAATAATCCTTCAAAGATGACAACGAAGATCAACCGCAGTCTTTGCCGAAATTCCTCAGTCTAGATATTTCTTCCTTCGTTCCAGATTGCTCATTTCGAGGTTTCGCGATTGAACCTTTTATCTCCATTAGCTTGAAACAATAAACAATTAGCGACGACGCGATGGGAAAAACACTTCGAGAAGAATGTTATTTCATCGGGGTGAAAGAATTAGATTCAATTATTCTCCGAACGGCGACGAACACGTGTAAAATATGTTGCAGAAGGAAATGGTAAATGGAGCTATTAAGTGATGTCAATGAAACGTAAGAACAATTCGTGTTTATACAAAACGATTAAAAATGGCTCACCTGTTAAATATTTCCTCTTTATTCGCTATTTTGGAGTGATTTTAAAATACATTTCTTAATGGGTTTTTCAATGAAGAGTATTTAATCTTTTAAGTATCTCAAATATTACTAGGTCTATAGATATTCTTTTTATTCTTTATTGTAACGAATTTTATACGAATGTGGTAAAAACAAATTAAGTTAATAAAGTTAATAGTTGAGACTTAAAATGTCTTTGAGTATTCAAACTCTAATTTCCATAAGTTATTTTATAACAAATTAGTGTCATTCATTTTAATTTAAACAATTGATTCTAAATAATATTTTGTTCTTGGGCAGTGGCTATTGTTTGCCAGTTTTCATTTAAATTAATAGATATCCAAATACAATATATTATTAAAAATGTTTTGTAATAGTATTTTATAAAAGGTATATATATACATTTATTTTGGAAATACTAAATGAACAAATACAATCGTATATCTAATTACAGAACATAAATTATACCGTAAATTTATGGAAGATTCGTGAATCCTCTTGGATTTCAAACTTTCTAAATAGGTATGTTGATTAAAAATAAGGTACAGATTTTGAAAAAAAGATGATAATTAGACAACATTAAATAAAATGGACGATTTCACTACTAAGCTCTTTATTGTTGGATTTAACAAAGTAATATAATGTTATTTATAAATATTAGTACTTGGATCTATTTGCAAGTGTAAAAATCTTTGTGCGTAGTGCACACGTCGCAACGAACGTAACAACACCAGAGAACCCGGCAGCGACAAGAGCTCTTGACCACCTTCACTTGCACATTGTAGCCTCGGCCACAGCACATAATTTCGCAGTTCACTCCTTTGACGCAGGACCTCCCGCTGGTCCCTGGTCCGTAAAGACCCGCTTCGCAAAAATCGGGTGACGCTTCCAAATATAACATCGAAGTCCTTCGTTTTCCTCTTCGATTCTCTTTCCTCTTCATTTTCGGCAATCCTTCAATCGCATTCTCGGACTGCCGTTGACGTTCCCTTTCCAATCGCAATTTGCCATTTTGCTTTTTCCTATAAAAAAAAACAGTATCTTATCAGAGCTCACTGGAATGTGACAAAATTGTGCAAAAAAATAAATTAGAAATAAATGGGAGCAACGTATGGCGTTTTCTGATATGTGGGTTACTCTACACTCGCGACTTTTATTCCAAAACGTTCCTGATTACCTTTTATGGTCGCAAACCAAAATCAAATATGCGTTCTACCGTTACAATATTTAATAAAAATTACTGTCCTATTAATAATAATAAATAATTATAAGAAACACATTGTGAAACCGAACAAAATTAATAATGAGACGTAAAAACGGTTTAAATTCACAGTATGAATTTAGCGTAATATTATGTTTGTCAACCATATAACAATTGACCTATTTCTTATCAAATAAATGTTCATGTATACCACTATAAATAATAGTATAAATATGGCGTTCTATTGTGTCTCTCCAGCTAACAATTAATTATGCAAATTTTATCGTTAATAAAACTTTTATTATATTGTACATCTTGATTATTATGTTGGAACACAACACTTAAAATTCTCGTTTTCGAGAAATAGTTCGTTCTGAATATTCCCGAAGAACAGTTCCTCCGAAACATTGAATTTTAAAATAAATTTAAATTAAGAATTCTATACCGTTTTTTACATCTCATTATTAATTTTTTTTTCGTTTCACAATGTGATTCTTTTTATTCTTTATTATTTTTATTGGTGAATTAGAAGGGCTGTGCGATTAGTGGTTTTAGGCAATCGAGTTGTTATCGAGTATCAAATTTTTTTCATCGAGTAATATTGAAGTCGAGTCGAGTAATCAAGTACTTGATTAAGCGGAAAATTTCCCTTATTCGAGTCGAGTAACTAAAAAAAAACCTCGAGTAATATTTTAACGAGTCGGGTTATCGAGTACTTTATAAGGAGAATATTATTCAAGTAATTATGAAATTAAAAAGGAGTATTAAGTAACTTTCAATACTAAAAATATCCCGTTAATTTAAATGAACCACATTTTTCCACAACGTTGTAGCTACCGTTTATTGCCCCCCAAAAAGTTATAAAAACCCCTCTTTGCAGTGGCGGCTTAAGAAGGCTGGGTCCCCGGGGCGGTGGCAGTGTTTTGCGACACCACCCAGGACCGTGTAGAAGTTTTCACGGGTCCGTCTTCTTCAAGTTTAATCGTTCTGATTTGCACCCCCCCCCCTTCGAGCTTCTTCCATGGCACCCCTGGTTACCCTGGTACGCGGGATGGACCCCCCCCCTCACCCCCCCCTTACGCCGCCACTGCCTCTTTGGACTTTGAAGCAACGAGGATAGAAAAAAATAATTTCGACGAGTTTAGAGAGCAGCTTTTTCGAGTAATCAGGTACCCGAATTTGCAATTTTTTGGTACTCTGTAATCGACGAATATTCTCCAAATACTTATTCGAGGTCGAGTTCGAGTACTCGATGATGTTCGAGAACTCGAACAGCCCTACGAATTAGACGTTGTATTTACCGTAAATGTCTTTTCAGTTTTGACAGATCAGACACAGTGTGTCGTTTGGAAGATCCATTCTCGAAGACTTCGTTCTTGTGGAACCTTCCGGCGTGATTGGCCACTTTGATCTGAACAGCTTGCTCGTACTTCACTTTCAAATTTGCTCCCGTCACTGCGAAGTTGGCCAACTGCTTCCAACATGTCCGCACTGAACAAGAACCGGATATCCCGTGGCATTTGCAAACTTTTGCCACTCCTTGCCGGAGAACCTGTAATCGTAATATCGAGACATTACGCACTAATCTTAAGAATTTATCTACATCGATATTTTCCAATATTTTTGGAAAAAAGTTAAAACCGAATTATACTAAAGTGACTGTCCCGTATTCTAACATTTGAAGTACTTAAATTTTCAAAAGATAAGTACAAACTGTTCTTGAAGGCTAATGCAATTAAATTTCTGAAATAGATAAGGATTTCGCTGATAGCATTTTCGATGCAATTATTGGTGTAAGTGTAAAAATTAGGAAACAAAGTTTTCGCCCAATGAAATTTCAGGTAAAATAATAAAAAAATATAGACGGACTTGAGGGGGACACCTATCCCAGTACCTGGATAGATGCTTATCACGCTGAAAGGGATAGTTAGACCTCACACGTTGGACTCTAGCTACCGTGCGCGTGTGTGTCGCAATTTAAGTTAATCGCGTCTGCTTGTACCACGCGCGATTTATTCTCCCTTCGATACATTAGAAACTTCGAAAAACACTTCCAAATTCCTGGCCCAGGTTTTCGGCATGATCGCCTAAGAATCATACTGGAAACGTACTATAATCATCTATATCGACAATATTTATAGAGTAGGTGTAATTTTTGAGGAGAGGAAAAAATTATTGGCACAAGTTGAAACCGCTGAAAATTATTTTAGTTACCCGGTCCGAAACAATTAAAAACTCTCCGTAATAGTATTTAGTTTTTTAAATGGTAGCGACTCTAATTATAGGGAATATAACGCCTGGTGTTTCCGTCACAATCCAAAGGGTTCCAAGAAAACGAGAACCACCGTTGCTCTAAAGGTAACAATGAACAAAGGTTGAAGAGGTAAAAAAGACCAACAACGTTTGGGGTAACTAAAATATATATATTTATTAAGTTAAACCGATACGCGGTACTTCGCCCGATAGGCCTTGAAGGCGAAGGTACAAGTTAAGACTAACTAACTATCGGTTTAACTTAATAAATAAATATATTTGAGTTTCCCCAAACGTTGTTGGTCTTTTTTACCGTGTTCAAAGGGTTCCAATATTGTCCGCTCCCTCCTATTTCTGCTTAGTGGTTTGTTGCTAAGGAACGCTTCGGTGATTATATTCCCTTTAAGGCCCGATTTTATTGGTACATTTTTTATGGTGACCAAGATCAATAACTTGGCAACGGTGCTTTTGACGCTTTCGTTGGCCAATTGTGCCAAAAATAGAATTTCCGTGATAAATTGTCCTTCCTCGAGTTAGAAAAAATAATATCTGATCGGGATGTGAAACAAAAGTGTATTCGATCTCGTCGATCTTGTTTCCGGATCTAAGGGCTGGCTGACTCGGGTACGGCAGAGTGTAGATAACATGACGTATCGGTATCAGCCGCGGAGGACTCTATTAGGATTCAACCGGTACTATAAATCCTGTCTGGGCGCTGCGAGGGGCGCATTGATTTCTTTGTAGGAAACTTTGTCCCGCGGAGGTAGCTAGATTTACGACTTCTCGGGACTCTATCTCGACTGAGCCCGGCTCAAACTAAATAAACTCCGAGTAATAAACAACAAGTTTGTGTTTACCACTGTAGCGAGTGACTGTGTCTAGTCCTCTTATTATTCCGCTCTTTTCCTCGAATTAGAGGTCATATTGATACCTTATCTTCAAGTCGAATTGATTGGGATAAACTCTTTTATTACCTATTGGGGAAAAATTGAGACGTTAAAGAACTTAACGAAAACGTGCCGCGAATTTAAAATATCCCCCGTCAGTTGGACATTCATTTCGTTTCACGGCCGACTCGACTGCCATTTGCTCTTCATTTACCGTTATATATACTCGCTAAAACGATTATTGGTGAGCTTCTTTCTAATATCACTTGGTTATTTCAAAAACGTTTTCTTTATATTGACAATTTCAAACGAAAGATGGCGTTCTATTTATACGAAACGAATAGCAGGGTGAGAAATGAGGGTTTTTTTTAAACGGGACCTGACGTGGCCAGTAGAGCCTAGGTAGTTTAATTAAAAAACTGGCCACTGGCCACTTACCTTTTTAACCTTCAAAATCAGGCTTTCATAATTTATGGTCAAATTATCTATTCTTGAATTGTACTATAGACCCGACCCGAACAAGCCTACTGAGAGAGAGACTGTTTATATTTCTTTTGGCTAACTGCTAAATTCGCTTCTAGAAGCAAAGACCAAAGAATTTTAGATATTAATATAGTATTTTTTTAATGAACTAAAATCTTGAAGCGAAAAAAACTTTGAATTACACCCCAAGCATTTAATTTTTAAACTGGCCCAGCTAATTTTTAAACTGGCGATTGGCCTGTGATAGTGCCTTATTTCTCACACTGACCAATAGAGCTTTAAAAAGCTTTCTGCTATAGTGGCGAACTGTCACTAGCTGGCGGCATATTATACTAGTACCAGAAGTATATAATATATATCATACGAGAGAAGTATACATTCCACTATCCCACTAATATTATTTGCCTGAAACATGTACTTGCGCAGGCTCCAGAGATAATTTTTCAAAATACTTTTCGGAATAAATATAGTACAAAGCTATAAGTACGTCATAAACTAACTTTCTAAAGCTAATGTATCGAGGAAAAATTAAATATTCCTACGGTGTGTAAATTGTAACATTTGACAACGTTAGACGAACGTGGTAAATTTTGGGCCTTGATTCGGTGTATTCATCCGCTATTTGGAAGAAATTTTTTTTCCCGTAACAGACTTTCCTAAAAAAAACGTTGAAAAATAATGAAAGCCAAACGCGCAATCTAATGTCAATTGATCTCATTGTGAAATAAGAATATCTGATTCAATATAAAGGGGATGACGAAAACTTTATTTACATCCGCTGAAGCGCGAATTTAAGATACGGATTGCTTTGCTGGAGAGGGTCCCAAGTATGAAAAATAATACGCCCATTTTAGTGATTTGAATTATTACGCAAACAATCCGATTTTCATTTCAACTCGTACGAAAAAACATTTGTATACCGGTTCCATTAGCCGTTGAAAACAGTACATCTTGCGGAAAGATTCTTGACTCGGAGTAAGATGACCCTATAACTGACACGAGGTCAAAAGGATCTCTCGAAGTGTACATTCTCTCCGCGGTCGACTAAATCTTGAAAACGGGAACGCTTGTATATATCCTCTTTAAGAAATCGAACCAAGTATTCGTTGTTGATCTACGTCTTCATTTTTGCTCGGACGAATAAGATAAACTATAGTATACGGTTCGCCATTCCGTTCTATCGTATAGATTCTTGGCTGTTCTTTGTTTGAACTCTTAGCAATATTGAGAATCGCAGCGTGGGATACCTTCCTTAATGTTTGATTTTCGCGAAGAAAAGTGTTCGAGTCGCAGTCTGCTCACTTGGATTATTTGTTTTCGCTCTTTCGAAGGACGATCTTCGCGGCGTTGTTTTTCGGTAGATTTAAACGGCGGATGATTCGAAAGCGACTGCTATTGAAAGATCGTTTGTTATAAACACTGGGTATCTACAGGATCTAAGCGGTGTTTATACGGAGTTATACCCGCGCGAAAGTTTAGTCTCGTTTTAAATCTATCGCTTACCCGACGCAACCGCTATATACTACGGATTAAAAGCTTTATTTCGGTTCGTAGTAGGTTTTGCTCGCTCGAATGATGGTAGTTTACCGTGGTAAAAATAAGTTTGGGTACCTAAGCGTCGTCTACCCACCCGCAATATCCGCCTGTTTATAATACAACGACTTTATCTACGTCAAATCTATGACAAATCGAAGCTTCGTTCGCTCGTTCGGAGCGCGGCTCGCAGCAAAATTAAAAGTTAAGATACGAATTATAAAACTTAATCGCTTGAAATATTTCATATCGAAAACTTTCGCTATTTTGCCAGCATCTCGGACGAAAAGACAAATCTTTTCAAAGTATAAGATGAAAATCCGGATTACGGCGACGGCTTCGCGGAGACAAGCGGCTTACGCGGCTAAATTTTGGTTTTAGAAAATGAAACTCTCGGTTAAAGCGGCGCGCGATCTGTCAGAATTATCTTTCTCTTTTTTCGGCGACCATCGCGACGTCATTAAATCCTGTTATCGGCTTCGAATTTAACTGGTTTCGTTGAATGCGCGGTATTAGGGCTCTCCCGGGTTCGTGTTCGCTTCAAAGCGGATTTATCGCGGACTCTAAAAGCGAGCAAAAAATGCGCCACCTATCAATCCATCATGCTAATCACCAAGTTCTACAAAACAATACCAAACCGTTCGTTATTGCTTTTTTCACCCGGATTATCGTGATTTCGGTATTTAAATTTTTCTATACAGATTTTTAGATTTACTCCTAGTTTTTTTATTTGTTATAAAGAAAAAATATATAAATCTTTATATAACCAAAAATTGTACGAAAAATAATAATAAAAATATATATCGATTTTCCTAACGGGGCAACCAGGGCCAGATTACTCATAAGGCACAGTGCCTTTGGTCTACGAACACAAATATCCGACCTGACGGCAACTGCCTAAATTTCCCTCCATTGGTTTTCATTAGGTACGTATTCAGCTTGTTGCCAAATTTTATAACGCGTTGGGTTATGCCTTTACCAAAATTGAAAAAAAAAAAGCAAATGACGCGTATACAATGTGTGATTTTGTTTTATAGCAAATGTCGAACGTAATCGTCCAAGGAGCGCTTTTCTTCGTAATTATGGCTTCGACTATAACAAATTCCCTTCTCTCGATGTACGCTTAAAGTGACCGCCGTAGCTGGAAGGCAATCCAGTGGGCTAATCGCGGACGGCCAAATACTTTTAAAAAGGAACAGCCACAATGAGAGTCTTTAACTTGACACGCAGCCGTTTGATGGCGTTTTCAGCTTGTCCGAAGGTGATAGACTCATCGCCAGCTTCGCCAAATAACAGAAGGTTTGGTCCCGTTTCCTAGTTTGAAAAACTGCGAGGTGTTCAACGCCAATTATTCTCTCAAAAAGAACACGAAAATTACACTCGAATGGCCGTGCCTTAATCTTCCGACTCGTCGAAGTCGAAGTCGTAAAAATCATAATTATAGCTCATATTGCGCTCTTTGTATTCCGCAAGAGAAAGTTTAGCTTCTTGCAGCGCGCGCTGTTCACATTTTTTTCTTCCACTGGGAAGTTTGTCAAATAAGAAACGAAGAACTCTATAATATCATGATGTAATAATTTTCTTTAAATAAAACGTTTCGGGCAACGTGAATGAGCTATTAAAGGAGGTGGTCTTTTCAGTTTTTAGAAGGGACATGGACAAATGTGTCTCGCGGCTTTTATGATTTATTAATCCTTCAAAATATTTGCTCTCAGGGCCGTGGAGATACGTTTCTTGGCCCAGGGGCTATTTATGCAAACGCGGGCCCTTCTGATTGAAATTTTCAAGGGGGGAGGGGGTGGCACTGACAAAGAACACGGTGTTGGGCCTATAATAAACATGCCAGGCCCCCTTGGATTTTAGCCTTTGCTCTACTTTTGAATCTCTGAACCTTGATTTGTTAAGTGGTTGATGTAGTAGAAAAATGTTAGATATTTTATTGGCTCGTTCTTCGAAATTGCGCAATGGTTTTAAATTTTAAGTATAAAGTTGCGAATAGTAGACAAACCTGAAGGCCCACTTCGGAATTATGTCTTTCTATTCTAGCGGTCAGATCTCTTCCTTTTCCCGACCTACTTCCGATCAGTCGGCGACAGCCCAAGAGGAAGCGTCGCACGAATCGGACTCCGTACTTGACGTTGTCTCCGCAGCCACCCCAGCGCCACGTCTTCCTCGTCTCGTCGGCTTCCTGCGAGAAGTCGTCGCAAGTGCAATAGGCCAAGCTGCCGCTGCTGCAACCTCTGGCTACTGTGTGCGCCAATGACGAGGAAGCTATTGAGTACAGAAATGCCGTTTCCTTGAAAGCTACGAGGAAGAGAGAGTTTAAGGAAAATTTTCTTTATTGAATAGATTTTGAACAAAGTTCCTATTCTAACAATAATTAGATTCCTCTTGATATAGGTTTGAGATGGTGGCCATTCTGGAGGGAGAATGGATAAAAGGAGAGGAGACGTGCTGTAAGACGCTTTGAACAATAAAACCGTTTCTCGTTTACCAGATTAGTCTGGCTAGCCAAAAAATGGCCGCAACAATTCATACGCGAGTCAGCTAGGTTCAGCTAAAGTTGTTTTTCATTTTGCCAAAATTGCTAGTGTCAACTTTGTTAGGCCTATAACTCAATATTTCCGCGTCGACGTTAGCAAACGTGGCGTTTTCGCCTTTTGAAAAGCAACCTTATTTCTGGCACCGATTTAAACCCAAGCGGAAAAGGACCATATTGGGTAATTCCATGCCAAATCACCCGTTTTCGGAAAAATTTTCCCACGGCACCATGTGCGATTTCGACGTTACTTTACACCTTAGTAATATAGATAGTTTTAGTGGGAAATACAAATTTTAAGCCCAAAATTCAACGTAGTTTTTAAAATATGATTTTTTGAAAAAATGATGTCTAGGGTGTACATTTTCGAAATGCCGAAAATCTTGGTATGTGCGTACGAATAACTCAAAACGTATTCAAGATAGACCCACGAAACTTTTTATACTATAAATATAGGTAACAGTGAGTAACTAGGAAGTTCTTTTCCGAAATATGTAAATAAGGTTTTTAATAAAAAATATTTGAAAATGGCGATTTTAACTGAAATTTCGTTTTTTGAGGTATACTAAAGATGATGCTGTCGCCAAGATATTAAATCAGAGATAAATATGAGAGTTGATATTATGTTAAATGGACCCAATGAACACGAAAATAGCGCTGAAAGAAATCTCAGGAATTTAGTTTTTGAGTTATAGCTACGTGAACCGACCTATTTTTTTGAAAAACTACCAAACATGGTAGTGATTGCGGCAAAATTACGGTACGTAGGGAGTTGAAAATCAAAAAAAGATTGCCACCGCTAAAAAGCTAAGATTTTAAGCTACAAAATACGTAAAGAAAAAAGTTGTTTATGGGAGACCTAAATAACCAAAATCAAGATTTAATTTTAAGTTATTTCAACTTGCTACGTAAGTTCCAAAACTTCGCACACGTGTCGCGGCAAACTGTAACGTTTGTTTCTAGTTTCTACCCTTAGATATTCCTTTTTTACGGATTATGTCGTGGGCTTATCAGATTATAAACAGATAAACTAAAGATTTGGTCTGCTACAAACTTCCAAAATATCGTCTAGTCACAGTATACAGGGTGATAACTTAAAAACGATACAGAGCCAATTACTCAAAATGTGTTTTATGTAAGAATTGGAAATTTGCAGATTACATAGAGGGTGCAGGGGGACAAATGACAATGGAAATTTCAATGACCTTGAACCAGGTCTTCAAGGTCATTCAAATTTTATCTCTAGAATCGTTAGGATTAAAAGAATGGTTCCAATTAGAAATGTGTTCTACGTTTATTTTTAAGTCTAAACAGCTTTGACCCGATCTAATTTGACTTTTGGGAAGCCGAGAAATGTTAGACCAAAAACCATAAGGTCGTGTGTGGTATTCTAATCAAGACACGACCTTTAAGGGCTTATAAATCGAAAACTACCAGATATAATGAATCAAAATTGTCGTGAAACTCTAAACTGAGTTCGTAAATTGTAACTTGTGATGACCTTGAAACATTAGTTCAAGGGTCCATTTAACATAATATCAACTCTCATATTTATCTCCGATTTAATACCTTGGCGACAACATCATCTTTAGTATACCTCAAAAAACGAAATTTCAGTTAAAATCGCCATTTTCAAATATTTTTTATTAAAAACTTAATTTATATATTTCGGAAAAAAACTTTCTAGTTACTCACTGTTATCTATATTTATAGTATAAAAAGTTTCGTGGGTCTATCTTGAATACGTTTTGAGTTATTCGTACGCACATACCAAGATTTTCGGCATTTCGAAAATGTACACCCTAGACATCATTTTTAAAAAAAAATCATATTTTAAAAACTACGTTGAATTTTGGGGGAAAATTTGTATTTCCCACTAAAACTATCTATATTACTAACGTGTAAAGTAACGTCGAAATCGCGCATGGTGCCGTGGGAAAATTTTTCCGAAAACGGGTGATTTGGCATGGAATTACCTATAAGAGTTGCTTAATTCTGCGCATTAATACTGACTAGCGTAATGCTGAATCGGTTTTATTGAAGCGTCCAATTTAACGCTTCAAGGTGGTGTCTTTTTCGGCACCTGACGTGCCGTGATGATGTGAAAGCCACAGATTATCCCGCTAGGGCGCTCTCATTGACGTCATCACGCTGCTTTACGCACAAAAATACACGGTGGTTAGCTTTTTTGTCAGCGTCCGTTTTCTAGCTGGTATCGCGGAAACGGGTTAAGGCTAGTTCCCACTTGGCGAATTTTCGCACAACGAAAAGAGACGCGTTTTTTCCGGTCGCTGGGGAAGCGGTTCTCACTTTAGCGCGATAATTTAAAAACGCTGAAAACAACTCGTGCGGGTTTTTAGTAATGTTTTAGGCCTAACATAATGAACCAAATGGATGTTCCTGTTGATAATTTCAATAAATAAACGATTCTATTCGTGAGATAATTACCTAGTTACTTCAGTATATTGGTCAAGTTGGCTGAGCCGCTTTTCTAAAGACCTAGGCTTAATAAGTGACGGACGGGAGGGGAATAGATCGAGGGAACGCGTTTTCTGATTGGCTGAAGCGTTTTATCGCCAAGGTGTGGACGTCAAAAAATAGAACATTCGCTAGATACCGTGGAGACGCGACTTTAGCGACGAATTTGAAAAAAAAAACGTAAATTTTATTCACGAGCGTCAATTTTCAGCGCGAAAATTGTTTTTTTCGGGAAGTGGGAACTAGGCTATAAAGTTGTGATACAACACGACTCCTTACTTATTATCCACGCGATACCTCGTGACTAACCTCCTTTCAGAAGCTGTAAACGTGAACTTTCGATACTGCAATTCCACCTTTCATGCTCGAGTTGTTTGCGGCACCAGATGATCCCGAGGCGCAACGCTTCGACCAGAGTGTCGGACATGGCTTTGTCTCGGCGACAGAGCCTCCTGAGTCTCCTATTCCGAATATGAAGAACTTCGCACAAAGACAGATTCGACATATTCTTCGTTGCCGGCAGAAATATTAAAGCTTCCGGAATTGGAAGATTAGAAGTTAACCTGGAATATGATAAATGTAATAGTTTAAAACTAGCCCCAAAAGCTTTGTCTAATCTAGTCATTACAGTTGATATCTTTACCGATATTTCGCTTAGAAGGTTAATTCTTGCGAATAATATTATTTTGTGCCAATTTTGAGGTTACAGCGTAAAGGGAACAATAATTAACGTTACAGGGATGGTTTGTTGAAGAATCGGTATAAATGAAAACGGTATAAAATCTGGCAACCTTGTATAAAATAAACGTCTTCATTGGCCACCTGGTAAAACGTTCGGGGAAAAAACATACTCTAAATCTGTTTAATCCAGGAATGAAAGGTTTCTACATATCTGAAGTTTTATGAAGTCGGTACGCTTGCCCAACTTATTGAGTCTCATGAAAGTGCATTCATGAGCAATTCGGTAGGAGGCCAAGTGGAAGCGTAACCGAAGTTAGCCTTGAATATAAAATCAAGAGGGCTACGTGTCTTCATAATATGACCTACTGTTAGATCTGGTTGAATCTAGTGCCTATACCGAAAGGTTTTCATTTACCCGGAGGCATCATTTTTTAATTTACTTTTAAATTATTAACCAGCAATAATAATCAAAAGCACCAATTATTAATTAATAATAAAAATAAATAGTAACATCTGTAAGATAATTAAGTCCTTTAAAAGAAGATGAACACGGATGAACTTCTTCCTTTAAAGTACTTAATTAAAAATACGGTTAACGTATGCAAGCGTTTTTCTTGCATTATAAAAATGTCCTTATCTGTTTTAAGGTGTTCTTGAATGAGGTTGAACAACCTCTAATTAAATTTCCTTTTGTTTCATTTAAATATTTACTCGCGATCAAAAAAAGTGTTTAGTTTAGCAGAGATACGATAATAAAATGCGATTTAATTAGCGTGTGGGATTATTTCTCAAACCGCTAAATCACGATCCACGTCGTAATACTTTGATGGAGAGAGCTCTAATTTAATCACTTTCTGGACGCAACTAATATTTGTCGTTAGTTCCCCAACCGGTAATTAAAATACGAAGAAACCAATTACGACTTTTAAAAACCCCGTATTATCCATTATTGGCAAAGAATGGCCGATGCCGCGGTCCACCATCTACCATCTACCATCTACCATCCCCCCAAGAGCAAGAGTGAGGGCTGGTACGAGGGCCACCTACACTGTGCCCATGGCACTTCTCGTTGGGTGTTCTAAACGTCTTATTTTATGTAAGCTGCCGGAATAGTAATTTATTACCGAAGTGAGACGAGTAAAAAAATGTTTCGGTTAATTTTGTAAATTAAAAACAGTGCCGGAATAAAAATTAACCGTCTGAATGTGGCCACGCCCCTGACCCTTAAGGGCTAATCAAAGTCTGGAACGTGGAAGCTTAGATTTCGCCGTGTTTCGCGTTTTCGTATTTTCGGTAGACCTTATTCAGACGTGGGTAATCCTTTTAAAAGGTAGCGTTTTCGTATTTGGTTTTGAGAGGGAAGGCCCAGTCATGAATAATCCGAGCAAAAAAGCCAAGAACCTAAAGACGTCACCGAGAACCTACGAGTGAGGAAACGTTGCTTAAACGCGGAAAAGATTAAATTCTTAACGGTCGTCTATGTCATGGATTTCTATTGTTGTCGAATTTCTTTTACCACTCTGCGAGCGCTTTAAATTCTGTCACTCTCAAAACCCTCTTTTTACGAAACCTAAATTATGAATACGAAATGTAATCAGAGAGCTTAAAATGAATAATAATATTAACAGGATTTTTTAACCAACCATAAATTTTAATAGATAGCATTGTATTAATTGTTTTAGCATTGTACTAATTTTATTTATAGAACTGGTCTAATGATTTTTGCATTGTACTAATTTTATTTATAGCATTGGTCTAATGATTTTAGCATTGAACTAATATTTTTAGTAGTGCTCCGCAGATCCGGCTCCGGCTTCGGCTTTTTAGGAAGCCAAGCTTTGGCTCCGGCTCCGGCTCCGACACATCGGATGTGTCGGAGCCGGAGCCAAAACTCGGCTCCCTAAAAACGGAGCCGGAGCCGGAGCCGGAGCCGGAGCCGGAGCCAAACCTCGGCTCCCTAAAAAGCCGAAGCCGGAGCCGGATGCAAATTCCTAGAGCCGGCGCCGGAGCTGACTCCGATTGCACTAATTACTGTTTTAAGCGCATGTATATATTAAGATAACACTAATATTTCTGTGAATGAATTCACGATTGTGTTTCAAAAGCTAATCAAAGCGTTAAATAAACTTCACAACATCATCATTCATCAATACTAATAAAAATATTTTATTTTATTTTTACACAAGATAGATAACAAAGTTACCAGTGGAGTGTACCACTACTACTGCTAGGACTTAAATAATTAGTATTTACCAAGTTATCAGTGGAGTGTACCACTCCTACTGCTAGGACTCGTAAATTCATAACAAAAAAGGGAGCGTCCATTAATTACGTGAGGCGATTTTGGTGATTTTTTTACCCCCCCCCCCCTCTCCCATTGGTGAGATATCGTGAGATTAGGCTCGAACCCCTCCCTCCCCCTAATAGCACGTGAGATTTTTCAAAGTGTGTATTTTTAGTGTAAATACGTTAATCTGTGTTTGATTGCGTTGGACTTATTTTAAAAAAATCGTAATTTGCTTAATTATTTATATTTAAGACAAGTTAAGACTAATTTTAGACAGAACGTAGTCTAGAATCACAGTGAGAAAATCGAACAATAACATACTTAAATTTTAAGTATTAAGGAACTACTAAAATTCGTAAATGAATAATCATTCTAATTCAGTTCACGGGGACTCATGTGTGGTCTCAAGAGTGACTACTGGAACCACATGTCCATGTGATTTTCAGTAAAATCATCTCCTCCTTCAACCTCGCTCTGATTTAGCCACTTAAAACCGTTGTCGCTTGCACACAGAAGCTCAGTAACTCGGCGTGCCACAATTCGTGAAGATCACACTTTGCACGCTGGTGCAGGTGGTGCTCTGTGGACCGCACGCCGGTGCTCTGCAGCTCTTGTAACGGATGATAAGTAGATACCTCATGTACTGCAGCATCTATTTTTCAGATCACCACGTACACTTGGGCAATAGAGGTCACAGGGCATGCTGATGAAGGTGTGTAAGGGTTGAATTACTTAATTTAACCCAGTTTATCGCAATTTTACACTTTTTCTTGCGGAAAAAAATTACATGATATTTGCCGAACCCTCCCCCCCTCTCCTCCACGTGAGATAGGATGAGATTCAGCTCGATCCCCTCCCTCCCCTAAACGCCCTACGTAATTTATGGACGCTCCCAAAGCTTAGACATAAAATTACCATAAAAGTATTGGAGCCGGCTCCTGGAGCTGGTTTGAAACACTTGGAGCCGGAGCCGCGGCTCCAGATCCGAGTCCGGTCTTCACCGGAGCCGACTGGAGCCGATAGGGTTTAAGTTGGGGCCGGAGCTGGATTGTAGCCGGAGTTGGAGCCGGAGCCATGCGGAGCACTAATTTTTAGTATTGGACTAGTCTTATTCGTAGCACTGAAGTTATTTTATTGATATCTTTCGTCTAATCTTATTGGTACATGTAGCACTGAAATTATTTTATTGATAGCTTCGGTTTAATCTTATTGGTAGCACTGGAGTTACTTTATTGATAGCTTTGGTCTATTCTTATTGGTAGCACTGGAGTTATTTTATTGATAGATTTGGTCTAATCTTATTGGTAGCACTGAAATTATTTTATTGATAGATTTGGTCTAATCTTATTGGTAGCACTGGAGTTATTTTATTGATAGCTTTGGCCTAATCATTTTGATAGCATTGAACTAATTTTATTGATAGCATTGTATTAATTGTTTTGGCATTGTACTCATATTATTTATAGCATTGATCTAATGATTTTAGCACTGCACTAATCGTTTCAGCATTGAACTAATCTTATTTTTATCATTGGACTAATTTTATTAAAAGCATTGGACTAATCTTATTTTTAGGATTACCGTAATTTAGTTGATACTACTGAACTAATCTAATTGGCATCATTACAGTTATTGTTTGGATAGCATTGGACTAATCTTATTGGTAGCATTACAGTAATTTTTGATAGCATTGAACGAATCTTATAGGAAGCATTGAACTAATTTTATTGATACCATTGGATTATATAAATGTTAATTGAATCACAATTATTTATTTGCTAGTAAATTAGATTAATAAACATGAAACTAATTTCACTGCACCGTATCAAAACAAGTTGTTTTTTTTCGGTGAGATTTTTACTGTTATAGTTTTAAAAGCATTGAATCAATTTTCGTTAGATTAAAATAAACGAAAGACAGTCCTTATCTTTAAAAATCCAATGGTTTGTCAAATTTTTTCAACTTGTACGGCATTGAACGTGAAATAATCCATTGAATAAAATCGACTTTCAAATTGAATTTTTCGGGCGTGTTTAAATGTTCCAAAGTGTCAGAAAAACAATAAAACGTCTTGAAAATTCTATTCAGCCAAGCAAGAAATTATAGTTCAAGAAGCTGCCTCCAGGCTATTTTCCAAACTACAAATCATTAACGAAGTTAAAAGAATCTTTATCTTTTTTTTAATTTTTCTTCTTCTCTTCCATCAGCGGTGCGCGAGTCTCGCCTGTCACCCGGGGGTTGTTCTTCATGATGTCTTCTTTAGTTGATAATAGCCAACGGAGTGGAATAACATGACGGTACGCATGCCCCATGGGACAGTAATTGATAATGCATTAATATCGTTTAATTTTTGCTCCTACTAAATACGATAATGAATGGAACTGTATTATATAGAAAAGAACATAACGCATTTGATGGTGTTGAATTTTTGTTTTTCTAAAATTACAGACAAATATTTGATTTGGGTTAATTTGATTTAGACTGGATACCGCCTTTACGAAGCGATTGTTCCATTGATACCCTCTTAATTCGTGTGAAGCGCCAAATGTCAGGATTCGTAAGGCGTGCTAAAACGGATTTTACAAAGAAAACCAGCAATTTTGTTTCGCGTTGAAATATACCTCGAGTGAAACTATTGCAATGATCGATATGTCGTTTGTTGTTGTTGTTGTCGTTCACAATTACAACACCGTTAATAGTTATCTATGAGAAACCAAGTTCCATCGGTTAAAGGCTCGAAGTTTATTAGAACTATAGTAACAACTATCGCAACTGAAGACATGTTTTTGTTTCGGAAAATTATTGGCTTTAATTTTAGTTAAATTGATCTTGCAGATCTCGACTATAGAAAGTTTTTAGGAAATTTATCTGGTTGCTATTCGCAAATTATAATAAATCTGTGAGTCAACTCTAAAGCTAGTTTTCCCCCTCCTCACTTTATCAAACAATTTTAATTGTCTATAATTCTGTAGTCGAAATGGTGGTCAGGAAAATGAGATTTGCAGAACGAACAATCCTACTAGAACATGTATTCAAGAGTCACTAAAATCGTGAGGTGATATTCATTTAGGACTAGTTAGCGGCAATTGTTTTTTATACACCCCTCCCACACTTTAGCTGCACATTTAAGCACTCACTCCGTGAAACTGCACTAAGAAGGTTTATTTGTAAGGGCCCCTTTTAGCTATAGGCTATATAGGTATTTTTCGCCGTCCTATCCCAGGTCCGTTCGTAACGAAATAGGGTTAAGTGCTCTGTCTTGTTCTCATAAGTGTTATTTCCGGTTTCCTAATTTATGAATAGGTCACAAACTATTCGCATTTGATCTGCTTAAGTCTTGAAGAAGAATATTTGGCATTTGATATATCGAAGAACTGTAAACAATGCATCAATCTATAGGTTATTTTAAGCCCTCCCATTCGTTGTAGCAATTTGCGCCCTCGGGTCCGCAAACAATTGGGCATTTGATATCTCTCAAGCCCTTAGAGCACCAAAACTAAATGGTACATGAATCGATTGTCAATATTGCGGCCGCAAAGTACTGGCTTTGGAAATATCCGAACACATTCAATGTGAAACGAATATTATGGCTGGTCTGGCTTGTTCTATTCAATTTAGATCCTTCGATACGATATACGGTATCTTCGTGCCTGTTTTTGTGTCAAAAATTACATGTTGGCGTTCCAATAAGATCCTATCTTATTGATCAGAGGCATATCGACATCAATGTTACCTTTGTATAATAAAGTGGTAGACACGTATCTTTAATAAACATCCGTGGAACTTCATTAACTGGTCATGATGGTGTTAATCGTCTTCAGTTGTTTTAGCAGCTCTATTTTAAAATAATATCACCCAAAAAACCAGAGCTATCTCCCAACTTATACGAGCTATACACATTCTAGGCATAAGTCAGCCCCGGACTAAAGACATTAAAAGTCTCAAGATAACTTGGGCCTCAGGTGTTGCCTAGCTGATTATTTTTTATTTATTTATTTATATCTAAACCGGTTTAAACTGCACCATTTGAAGTTTTGCACCATATGGTGCTGAGGTTAACGGTAATAGTAAGTGTAAAGAGCTGTTGGCTCGCGTGACTTAAAGGGCTTTCCACCACCCTCCTACGCAGATTAACCCGGCCACCGGTAATTGGCTTCACAAGTCACTATATGGCTTAGGCCTGTGTGGTTGCTTAGCTGGTTCATAGTAAATCTGTCAATAAGAATAAATGTATATTTCTACCCTTACGCCGTTGATTTAAGAAAATATAAAACGTCACGAATTATTGCGTAAGTTTTAAACCATTTTATTTAAAAAATAAAAATGTCGACTAGTTTCGGCATTGTTAGTGCCATCATCAAGACTAAAATATCGTGTCATCTCTGCAGGGTATAGTGATATATTTCTCCCATTAAACATCTTTAAAATGTAAACAAGGAATTTATGAAATACTATGTAAAGAATGTAATCAATCATATATCGGACAAACCAAAAGAAATTTAAAAAAACGGTTAGATGAGCATAAATAGATCAGAATGGTAAAAAAAACTAAACGTGCAATAGATTTTGAGAATTATGAAATTATTGCCCAGCCTAAAACATATGCTCAAAGAAATACAAGTTAAAGTATTGAAATTTGTAAAAAACAACTCATGAATTTTGACGAAGGTCCATATTCGAATTTTACTTGGAAAAATTTATTTTTAAATGTTTAAAGAAAATGATATATCAATATACCCTGCAGAGATGTTTATATAAACGATGTAAGAGTGATACAATATTTTAGTCTTGATGATGGCACTAACAATGCCGAAACTAGTCGACATTATTATATTTTAAATAAAATGGTTTTATCTTGCGCAATAATTCGTGATGTTTTATATTTTCTTAAATCTGTCAATGTAAAATGTCTGTGGTGCCCGCTTCCCTTGTTGCCCTAGCACGTGCTTATTTTGCCTAATGGTTAATCCAGCCCTGGTATAGGCTAATACCTTTTCTCAATTATTGGCTCTTAATAAATGAATAGCATTTTTATATTAAATTCGCTTTATAGGCTCAAAGTTAAATAAAAACAAGTAGCTCACAGAACAAATAATAACATGTTGATTTACGTAGAAAAAATTTTATGTTTTCTGTCCATTGCTAAGTCTTTGGTCACATTGAAAAGCATGATTACCATTCTCTTTTAATCGTAAAAGCGGATATTATTCTGAATGAAGACATCACTGAGGTACTTTAAACTTGAAATTCAAAATCAAAAATGTATTTAATCAAATAATTTTATTTACCGTACATTAAAATCACTAGAAATAAAGTTAATTATAAACCACTTTAAATGTTTAAAATGTTTATCAAACATTTTACTCTGTAAAAGTAGTGTTCTCATAATATTTTAATAGATATTTTAAACATTTTACGATGCAAAAGTGATCTCTAACTGGATTTCTAGCAATATTTTTTGTAGTATCTATATTCAATTTTATATATAAATTAAAATCAGTGATTCCTTTTGCCAAAGCCCGTGGAAAAATCATAGCCTTTGGTAGTGTTAACAGGTAACAGTGACTTCGGGTATTAGTTAAGTTTATTGATAAATCATTTTTTAAATTTGCCTCATCTTAACATTCTAACCGGTAGGTCTTAAGAATGATAATGTGCTTAAATATTAAATAAGGAATACAAAGTAATTAATTTCTCTTGAAACCTGAAAACATCTGCAGATTTTGGGAAATGTTATTTATTTAAAAATTAAATTTATTTAGATAAACTTAATCTTGTTATAGCTTATTTCTAAATCAACTACGGGAAATTTGCAACAATATTAATGAACTTTGGTATTATTTAATAATTAAATTTTATTTAGAAATTTTAAAACAAATAAAATAAAACGTTAATGAATCTAAATTAATCGAGTTTGAAAATGAAATTAATCTGAAAACTTAACGCCTATTAAATTAAAATTATATTAAATATCTAAAAAAATGGTTTATAAGTAAAATTATAAAGCTGTTATAATTTAATCGAAATCTTTATGGCCATTAGATTTAAATTAATTTAATTTATAAAACGATATTATAAATTAAATTATAATTAAATTATAACAAAATTATGACATTTTAAGTTTTCCTTAAAATGTTTTAATAGTTACTTACAAGTTAGTGACCAACGTGCGGCAATCGAATGTAAAATTTGGAATTATATACAGAAATATAGACATAACTCACTTATTTTAATTAAAATTAATAGAGACACTTGTACATAAAATAAATTAAAAACGACAACCTCCACTTCTTGTACAATGATGATGTTCCCGAAGGGGTAATGAAACTAGTCGTCGTTTTTATAAATAAAAACTTTTATTGTACAAGAAGTGGAGGTTGTCGTTTTTAATTTATAACCAACCTAATTAATTTTATATAACTATTGATTTCAAATAATTTTCAAGATTTCACCGTGTATTTTTATATTTACGGAATTTCATTATTACATCTAGTGAATGAATTTCTTATCGGATTCTCCTTCACCAATTACATAAATATAAAAATAACGTTCGTCAAGTCGACAATAATTGAAGTATAAATTAAGAGACAACTAAAACGGGGACTTACCCGAAAAAGGCTTGCACTTTAATCTCGAGTAAACAGAAATTTGCCGCCACTAAAATCCACCAATACCATTTATTCATTGTTGTGACGTTTGCGAAAAAGAGTATAATTTAAAATTTCCTTAATTTCGCAACTCGGTGAAACGAACTTTATTTAAGATGAGGGGGGATTCGAAGACATCGGGTTGGTAATTAAAAATATACATGATTAATGACGTAATTGGGACGACGGGTCAGACGTTTTGACCCGCTCCGACCGCGCTGCAGTTGGACCAAAAAGACAGTTCGAGCTTTGCAAAATAGAAATCTTGGGAAAATATAATCTCTTTTAATGTTGCGTTTAAAGATTACCCCAGTCTATTCTAATATCAGTTCTGGTTCCCCCCGTTTTTCTTTTATATACCTAGCCAATAGCGTAAAGTCAGGGAGGAGCTACTTGTCGTCTTCAGTTCTGAAAAATGTTGCCTATTCGATACGCTGGAAGACCTCGCTTCCTGTTGTCTTCTCTTTTGCCCGATGCCTTGATTTACAAATATCTTACGCCAAACGGTCGAACTTTTACGATTTTTTATTAAATTCAATATACTATCATATTATAAATATGTACAATAATTTGGTTTAACTACGTATATTTTTTAGCTTTGTACTTTTACAAATTCACCGAGGTGATTTATATATTTTTGATAAAAATGCCCAAAATTAAATTTAATTATTTTTGTTGTTGCTTTAATTTAAGACGCACGATTTATATATAAATGTAAAATTAAATCAACTATATTGTCGTTTTTAAGATATAAGCATTTAACACACAATTTATAAATTTCCAGTTTTTGGGGGGAAAAATTTACTATCAAAATTAATTTTGTAAAAAGTAATTTTAATACAAAAATACCAATTATAGTTGAAAAACGTTTTAATTCTTCATATAACACAATATATAGCTATCGAAACGCGTCATATTTTAAACTTTGGCCTCATCGTTTTGCAAATGTTTATGGGATTTATAAACCTCACGTGAATTCAACCTCACAAGTAAATTAATTACGAACATACTTCATACTTTTAGCAGCGATAAAAATAAACTGAAAATTTTAGTTTTAATTTCAGTTTAGTTTGGTTGAGCAATTTTTTCAGTACCTCTACTATTTAATTTTTGCACTGTAAAATTAGAGAAGCTGCGAAATTAATATATTTAAGATAACTAAGATTTAAAAAATAAGGGACTCTTGTCCTTTACGTCTGCAAAATCTGGGGTACGAGCAAATTTCAGCGTTTTTTTTTTCGTCCGTGGGGTTGGCTACGGAGGATGAGAGTTGAATATAAGATATCCGTTTAAAGGTTCTTCTTTTTTCAATTTCTCGAACGGGGGAACGTTTTAGCATCCGTGTGTAACGAAAGGTGCTATTGCCGCCTCTGGCTACCGTAATAGGTGGTCCAGAAAGAGGCTATATAGAAATTTGGCAGGGGTACAGCCTGCCCTCCTCTCGCCAAAGTCAGAGACATACGGGCGAAATAACTTCCCATCTCTGGCGCGGAGATGCCAAAAATAATATCGACATCCGAAGGAAATAGGTTTGACCCTTAGATCTCTCTCCTCCAGACCGGTCCGACAAACTTTTTCAATTCTTCTCTTTCAATTACCGAACTTAACACATTTTTTCTTAAAAGTCTCGAGCTTGTCAAAAGCTCCCATTCAGGTGGCGTGACCTTGCGCGAGCAGCGCCGAAACCTCGCAATTCTAAAACATTTACGAGGATTCATCTAGATCAACGTATACGGACTACACTTTTCCGTTGCCGTTAAGTCGATGGTCACTATTAAATGGGAAAGAAAGAACGACTGACCTCGTAAGTAACGTAAAAGCTTAAGTATGACACCAAACGATATCCGAGTAGTCTTGGTTTACCGAATCACTGTCATGTTAGTTTGATGGTAAAATATAATAATCTCACCACTATTACTGCTTATAATAGTATAGTCAATACTATCAATGATAAGTTATTATTCAATTATTTATTATTTTTTTTTCTTTATTTATTTGACCGCGCCTTTAAAAGAGGTATAATCTATGGTGATTTATCTTGATTCTTTAAATGTCAGATCATTAGTGAAATTGACTAGCAGTAAAATAAATTACATTTGGGGGGGGGGGAATACCGGGCTTACTTACGTAACATTAAACCACTCGGAATTTAAATTTCCTTAGAATTTATTAAATATCAATGTAATAAATATATTAAATGCGATAGGTCAAATATTCCGAAACATCAACAATTCCACCGAAAAATCCGTAAATATTTATGTATTTTTTTTATAAATTAATGATTTTTAACAAATCCCACGGAAAAAATCGACAAATCCATAAAATTTTCGACGAAATCCGCAAATCCTCTTACTTCGAGAGGAAAATCCCCAAATACACAAAATTCTCGTAACAAAACCACAAATGCACCAAATCCATGAATTGTTTTAAGAATACAGCAAAGATTTTGAAAAATCCAAAAATTCAAAGAAAAATTAAGAAAATCCGAGAAAAATAATCTTCCAAGTTCAAGAAAAAAATACACAAATGCATTTAGTTTTAAAATACAGTAGGATTTTTGAAAAATCAGAAAATCAAAGAGAAAAATCCACGGAAAACACAGTTGATTTCTTTTTAAATACAATTAATAGTTTTTAAATACAGTAGATTTATTTTAAATAATTCTATAATTTAACGTTGCCCTCTTGTTTACTGTTTTTTCTCTGACTTCTACAATGCTTCCCTAGCTCTCCCACTAAAGAGACCTAATGAATTCGTCCATAGGTTTGACTGCACAATTTCAAGAACAAGTTGGACAGTCATTGCGAATTTATTGGTTGTTTTTAAATACAGCAGAATTCTTTTCAATACAATAGATTTTCATTAAATACAATAGATTTTCATTAAATACAGTAGATTTTTCATTAAATACAGTAGATTTTCTTTAAATACAGTAGAATTCTTTTCAATTTAGTAGATTTTCTTTAAATAAAGTAGAATTTTTAATTACAAAATAATTTTTAAATTCATTATAATTTTTAAATTAAGTAGAATTTTTAAATACAGTAGAATTTTTAAATACAGTAGAATTTTTAAATACAGTAGAATTTTTAAATACAGTAGAATTTTTAAATACAGTAGAATTTTTAAATACAGTAGAATTTTTAAATACAGTAGAATTTTTAAATACAGTAGAATTTTTAAATACAGTAGAATTTTTAAATACAGTAGAATTTTTAAATACCGTAGAATTTTTTAATACAGTAGCATTTTTAAATACAGTAGAATTTTTAAATACAGTAGAATTTTTAAATACAGTAGAATTTTTAAATACAGTAGAATTTTTAAATACAGTAAAATTTTTAAATTAAGTAAATTTTTAAATACAGTAGAATTTTTAACTACAGTAAATTTTTATATACAGTAGAATTTTCAAATACAGTAAATTTTTTAAATAAGTAAAATTTTTAAATAAGTAAAATTTTTAAATAAGTAAAATTTTTAAATAAATAAAATTTTTAAATACAATAGAATTTTTTTAAATATAGCTGAATTTTTGAAAAATACGGTTGAATTTTTGAAAATATGGTTGAATTTTTGAAAATATGGTTGAATTTTTAAAAAAAGCGGTTGCATTTTTAAAAAATGCAGTGTAATTAAAAAACAGTAGAAATTTGGAAAAACTCGGAAATACAAGTAAAAATCTGCAAAAATCAACCGGATTTTTCTGAATTTCCGACCCCTCGAAACCATCACATGTTTCTAATCAAAGACTTAATACGCCAGTGCATTAGGGGGAAGTACTTGTGGTATTTAAGGTAAATGTTTTGAAAAAAAACGCTAAGGCCCTTTATAGACTGCCAACGTTTATTGCTGGCCCCTGTCGGCGGGTTTGCTGTACATTGGAAAAGCAGACGCCAAAGAACTAGCACCGTTTAGTTATCTTAACGATTAAATTTTATTCGCTTAGTTGGCTCTCCTTATTTACCTCCTTCCCTATACGTTTCGAGCGTAGAAAATATAGTGCCATCTGTGGTAATAGTTTGTAACTAAATCTACTTGAAAATAGCAGATCTATAACTTAGAAATTTTCAAGAGCAGTCGAAAAAGAATTAAGGCCATCTTGTCGTTACCCGAGAGCAAAGGTTAAGCAAGTTGAAAAAATGTATTTACCGCCATCTATTGAGTGAAATATACAGTATTAATCATGGCAACTTTCACTAATACAATTTATTTGAAATTTCTAAATACTTCTAAATATACCTTCGTAAAATACTGTAACAAAAATGTTAAATAAAAAAATTTACTTTCTATAATTTAAATTATTAATGAGTAAAATTACATATTATATGTATAAAAACGAAATAATATGAATGAAATATAATTATTATGAGTCTATGTATTAATAATATAAAATATAACGTATTGAAAAAAATAAAGTTTGTAATAATCAATTGTGAATAATGTTTCGAGATGGCACCTTACACCTAAAATCAAGATGGAGCCTGAAATGGGCGGTACGTCGTTATAACAGTGTAACACTGAAGCTATAAACCTTACTGTACTAACAAGTTCTTCCTCGGGTAAATCAGTTCTTGATATGGTCGCGATATTAAAGGAGTGGCAATTCTATCGCCGGCTTAACCTCTCTAATTTAAAGTAAAATAAAACCATTTGTTAAAAATAATATGGCCCAAAGAAAACGATATAGTTACAACTTGGAGGAATAAAACAAGTATACAGGAGTTGCGGAGAGCTGCGAAATCGGTTACGTCAGTGACCGTGAACTCGAGCGAGACGGAGGGGTTCAAACGCGACTAGCGCCAACTGCATACGGAATTTTGCAACTATTATCATTTTATAGCATTGTTTTCACGTCGTCTGGTTTGTTTTGAAACATTTCTAAATTCTTTGCGCCTTTTTCCAAAATGACTCGTATATGTTTGGAGGAATAAAACAAACCAGACGACGCGAAAACAATGATATAAAACGATAATAGTTGCAAAATTCCGTATGCAGTTGGCGCTAGTCGCGTTTGAACCCCTCCGTCTCGCGCGAGTTCACGGTCACTGACGAAACCGATTTCGCAGCTCTCCGCAACTCCTGTATACTTGTTTTATTCCTCCAAGGTTACAATAGGCATTTTCATAAAATAATGTAGCCTTTTTGTTTTCTGTTTTTTCCCACTTCTACAATGTTTCTACAGCTCTCCCACTAAAGAGATCTTATGAATTCGTCTATATGCTTGATTGCCCTATCTCGTAAAAAGGCGTTGCGAATTTATGGAAAGGCCTATTCGCTAGCGAAACGGGTATAGGCGGCGCCACAGTCGCTACCCCTGCAGCTTGGTTTGTCTGCGTACTTTGTTGATCAAAACAAACGATTAATATGGCGGATTGTAGGCGCAGAGGTGGCATAAATTGCCTTTTTGTAGTAATACTGCCTTTAAAAATATTACAATTCGAGTAAATGGTGAGAAAAGAACGTTGGAGTTATCGTTTCACAATTTTCCGAAATGCAAAAATCTTTTTAATGTGTGGTTAACTAATATAAAATCAGGGAAGATTAGTTAGTGGGCACAGATTTGCAGCGCCCATTTTAAAGATAAAGACTTTTTAGAAAGAAATGGTGAGACACAAATTTATTTGTTATTACTGATTTTAAAGTTAATATTATTAAATATATATCATAATAACTGTCATTTAGATGAAGATAATTCAAGAGACGCATGAAATGCGGTGCCATTCCGAGCAATAATTTACCATGTAGACTTATTACAAACCCAATGTAACTAAATAAAAAGAGAGGACCCTACATTTTGTCAATCGTTTTAAAGGTGATCTGTTTTATTATATACTGCAAAATAAGGAAATGCTAATGAATTAAATTAATTTTAGGTCAAGCCGTTCGATTGTCATTATCGCTGGAAAATATTACATTGAGGCCCACAAAATTATGCGTTAAAAGGGCATATTTTTCTATTTGGTATTGGACCCCAATTTTCCTATCTTTGCCACCCTGATGGTTCGGTATGAGTTTTCGAGTTGATTAATAACATTTCGAGCTATTGCCGCAGATCCCAATATGATTAAAAATAATACTGTAAATTCAAATGGTTTTTATTTTTAATACTTATTTGCATATCTTAACATTTTATTCACTTCTATTGTAATTTCTAATTAAGTGGTTTCTTCAATGAATTTAATTGCTTTTAACTTTGAATTAATTCTATAATACATTTGTTTTTGCCTTTTTAGTTAACATGGCTTTGAGTAGAAAATTCATAACATAAATAGTTCAGTTCATTTGTTATCTACAAATACTAATTGGCCAAAATTTAAAATAGGAACTATTTTAACATATTAAAAATAAAACTTTCCTTGACTAGAAGTGTAAATTTAATTTTAACTTTTCTTTAACTAAAATCTAAAATAAAAATTATATATTTGGACAACGTTTTTCTTCAAATATTGTCAGTCTCTCTTAATATCAATTAAAAATAGCCCTTGAGAGAATAGACAAAAAAATGAAAAGGCCTAGCTGAATTTTTCCATAGTAGCCTCTACAGTCGTTAGCCAGTAGATTCCTTCCTTTCCAACTTAGTTATTTTGTGGCACTGCCTCTTCAATTGATATTATCTTCGCTACAAATGGACTCTCCACAAATATTTCATCCCGACTAAAAGCTAGAAATACATTTTTGAGACTAAGTGACCAAATAAGAGTACATAAACCTTTTTGAGCCAGCCAAATTTAACCCTCGCAACTCTAACCATTTTATTACCGTACAATACCGAAGGCACAGTTAGTTCTTTTCCTTCATTTTACCCCACTTCTAAAGACAGAAAGTTGGGATAGCTCTCAGTATCTTTATATATAAAATAGACCAGCAATTTACTGCATGTTTGCAAAAGCCTGAATTTCTAGAATAATAAGTAAAACAGGTTACATTAAAGAATTGGGATTTAATAAAAAATATATTTACCCACTATTGCATGAACAATGGACACTTTCAATGCTGTGTTTTCCATCACCAACTTAAAATTTTAACTTTTGTTTTAAGCATCCGCACACCTTATTCTATGGATCAAGAGTAGACTACTCTCCAATATACTTAAAAAATGCTTCATATACCAAATAAAATTATTTAAAATACATTATACATTATACAAAATGCTGAAGCTACTAGTCTATGAAATTAGAACAATCTGGGCTTGTTCTAATGTGAAGATAATAATAAATTTCCTACATACCTTTAAAACTTTCAAACTGATCCCGTGTATGAATTCTCCAAGGCCTACTCATAGTGTTATTAAACTCGAATATTTATACTTATATTTACGAATTCAATACCTATTGACAGTTCAAAATTAATAAATAAATGTCGTATATACACCTTTGTTAATACAAAACATTCGAACACGCTTTAAAAAATATGCTAAAATCGTTAGTAAAATGTTTTAATTGATGTTATAAAACGCGCATTTTCACATAACGCCATTACCCGTATCACCCAAATATAGTTCTAGGCAGTGTGACTAGGTGGCGCAGCTGTAGTTTTCGGTGGCGAATTGGAATTTGTCTTTCTGATGCGTAGGCGCCTACTCACAATGGTTTTTGGTCCTAACCGAGGGGCAGGTCCCTTCCTTGATTAACGACGCACCCCTCAAAAGATTCAATCCGATTTAATCGTGATTATTTTGATTAAATTCAATTTAATCACGATTAAGTTGATTAAATCACGTTTAATCATGATTAGAATGTTTAAATCTGATTTAAACATGATTAAATGATTAAATCGGATTAAAATGATTAAATCTGTTTAAAATGATTAAATATAATTAAAATTATTAAATCTAATAAAAATGATTAAATAAAATTAAAATTATTAAATCTAATTAAAATGATTAAATATAATTAAAATTATTAAATATAATTAAAATGATTAAATATAATTAAAATGATCAAATATAATTAAAATGATTAAATATAATTAAAATTATTAAATCTAATTAAAAAGATTAGATCGTGATTAGAATGATTAAATCTCGTTTAAATGATTAAATCCTGATTAAAAAGATTAGATCATGATTAGAATGATTAAATCTCGTTTAAATCGTGATTAGATTTTCTAATCTTGATTAAATTTTTTAATCTTGATTACCCTGATTTAATCACGATTGCCCTGATTTAATCATTTTACTATGATTAAGACGCACCCAAAATGGAAGTGACCTGCCCCTCGGTCCTAACATCAACGCGTGTAACTTTGGAGCCGTGGACAAATTACGAGTTGGTAAAAATCAGCTTGTTCAACAAACAAAGAGTACCGGTTGCAATAAGCCAATTTCAAAAACCACACCGCCATCTATCAGATTTAAAAATAACTATTAGTATTGTACTTGTCACAACAAAGGGAAGCCTAAGCTGACGTCATAGGCCACCGAGGTCACGCTGATCTATGAAGTCAACGTACCATCAAATTTTAACCATTTCTAGCTTCATCCATCATAGCTCTCCAATACGCGTAATTCCGTACGCTACTGGTTGCCAAACGCTAATAGCATCAGCTAATACGCTATAGCTTTCAACGGAAGGCAAAAGAGGGCGTAGATAGTTCATGGGCAAACTACTAGTAGTTTACCCATGGCTTCACCATGTACCCAACGAAAGCTTCCGAAAACCGCCGCTTGAGGGAAATAGGAATAATGCCCAATACACCATTTTAGTTTCGCTATCGGCTCTCATGAGATTAATCAAGTCATTGTAAGTTCAGGTATGGATACATTTCTGGTAAAAACACAAATAAATAAAGACCAAACTAAGGTGATTGGAAATTCAACTTCAATTTACTTTTTATATAAATTTAATTTATATTTATTTAAACCACGTGTTCCAATTCCAAACGCCAGTGTGGCCCGTGTGGACCCTTAATCTCATTTTAAAGTAGTCTTCACCTTATAGGTCTTTGGAAACAAATTGATATTTAAGGGTGCCCCTTAGGATTTTGCTGGGACCCCTCAACTGAAAAATCCTGACTGCGGGCCTGTCAATAAATAATATTAATGGTTTCATTAATATGTGTTACTGTTCTAGTTGTATTTCTTCAATATTTAGGTTGTTTTGGTTTCATTAATTTAAGATTTTACATGTCTCCTACGCAGAATCCAACCATATCCGAATTCTACATGTTAATTGCTTTCTTTAAAAATGTTCTTCTAGATAAGATTTGGCATTAACAAAAACGACGGGAAAGTCAATTTGACTAGTGAAAAATTCCCACGTTTTCTGCACCATTTATTTGGGAAAACTCAGTTGTTAAAGTGTCAACAAAATAACATTACATTTATTCAATGAAATAACATATTTGAACAATAGTACAAAATAAAAAAAACACACCCACACGAACTTAGGGCAGGGAGAACAAACAATCACCGAGTGAGGCGCCCGGAGGGAAAGTGTTTAGTAGTGAGGCCGCATTGCCTCTGCACCACGATGGCGATCCGTTGCAAAAGGAAAGTAACTGACCGATGCTCGCCTGTGACCTCCTTGATCCGACGGCCTATCGAATGGATCAAGGCCCGACCATCCCGCCCGAAGGAGCCCAGGTTTCGACCACGACAGCAGTGAAGATGAACCGATTTTCCAAACCCGCGTATATTGATTTCTTCCGCAATTCGGCCTGGGTTGCAGCCCAGAGGGGGCTGAAGAGGACGACGCCAAGTAGGACGGGGCTAGAGGGTCGGTACACGTAAAATCCCAGACCACGTTTTCTTATAATATCTACCATTCTAGAAATTCTAACTTTAGTCACTCCATCGTCAGCGGAAGCTGAAAGAAGTTCTACCATTTCAAACCAAACTAAGCGCTCTACTCGATCAGGGCTTATATTAGACCATCTAGACGAAAGTATCCGAATGAAATTGAATAAAGTGTCTGTAACCAACTTGGACCCTTTCCCAGTATTAAATTCGTGGTTTGAAGCTTGCGAAAGACGACCCAATAAGCGAAATAGTTCAACCAACATGCTTGTAGAGCTTGTAGAAAATCAAGAGTCAGTGAGTCCACTGCTCCTCATTTGATGATATTATCAATGAAAATATTTTAAACTAAAACAATTGTGATCTACCAAAGTCATGTAACTCAAGTGATAATAGACTCCTATTTTAATTCTGACGGGTAAAGAAAAATGTTGGCTGTCCTTCTTGATTTTATACCCCCATTTTTACCCCCACTAGTCAGTTACTACTAAAATAAATTAAGATACGAGGCTCACTAGTCAGGCTGACTACTAAAATAAATTAAGATAGGAGGCTCACTAGTCAGGCTGACTACTAAAATAAATTAAGATAGGAGGCTCACTAGTCAGGCTGACTACTAAAATAAATTAAGATAGGAGGCTCACTAGTCAGGCTGACTACTAAAAAAAATATACTTATCTCCAGCTCTGGTCCGCTCGCTGGTCCTTTACCGTCGACTGCTCATCATGGTTGCCAGACGTTTTACAGAGCATTGCCACCACCCTGAGGTAGTGCTATAAATGAGAAAACCAGTGTCCAATAGATTTTTTTATAAAGTAGCGTGGCCTTCTTGTTTTAATGTGGTTCTTACGTCACAGTCTATTACAAGTCTATGAGCACGCGCTACAGTCGCCAGAGGAATATAGGTTTTTTTTGCGCGCGTTTGAAGAATATACTAATAAAGCTGTGTCTTGTGACGTAAGATCAACATATTATATTTTTTACTTTTTATTCAGGGGAAGTCAAAGTTTTTTACTACCGGGACTGGACATACAACCGGTTTGTTCAAGGTTTCTCTTTATACTGCTAAAGCTGAGCATTTTACTCTTCAAAGTTGTGGCAGCATGCTCGTGAGGGGGCAAGACAATCGTGGTCTTTGGGTATGATTCGAACACTGACACTCGCTCTCCTCTCTGGGTCACTTTTTCTACCGCCTTGTCTTGCACTAAACAGAGTTCGAACGGTGCAGTTAGAAAATCCATTTTTCAATGGTTCCTACTTCTATCACACGGGGGCCTAACTGCGTAAGCGCGCCAAATTTGAAAGGCATTGCCTTTTAAAATAGTTCTATTGCAATGTCAAATTGCTTATTTATACTCAGGGAGAATGAATAGATCGAGATTATTTTTAGCGTTTCTCCAATTCCACCCGTTGGGGCCCCCGGTATGCTCCTCCGCTTTAATAAAATCAAATAATACTGCAACCTCATTGGTTCGTAAAAATTACGTTTTTCGACGCGATTAACGCTGCTGCGAGGACGCAAAAAATAAGACTGCCTCCCCCCCCCCCTTAGCGTGACGGGGTAGGGCCTCAACGCGTCCGTCGATAGTCTCGACATATTCATTCTCCCTGAGTTTAAATAAATACATTCTTGGTCTAACTTATAGTGTGATATTATTTTTCTTATACCCGTACCCAGCTTCATCCCCACCTTTGGTACAGAAGATACTGGAGAGCTGTGACACGTAACGATATCATGAATCTATTATTCGCCCAATTACAAAAAATTCTTAAGGAAATCCCTCAACTCTATCTTTTTCTACGCCAATGCTATAAGTCCGCCTCACACCTTACCTTCGATAATTCCGTAATATCTTCCGAGCGCGGTGTTCCACAAGGTCTCACTATTCTGTACATAGTTCAAAAGGTGGCCTCTCGTATGTTTTCCGAGCTCAACATTTGGTATCTAAACGATTTCACCCTGGTTGACCATCCTGAAATAGTGCTTCGTGACTGGACTCTTCTTCAAGACCTTTCCGCAGAAATAGGGACCTCGAACTGAATCCATTTAAATGTGAGCTATTAATCCTTAATTCGGGTGTCTTTGATGAAGCTCACATAACATCTATGTTCGACGCGGCGGCCCCTGGCGTTAAAATCATCGCTCGTCCCAGCTACATGCTCTTGGGTGCGCCACTCTCAGAAGAGGCCATAGCGGACAGCCTCGCTAGTAAAACTGTTGCTTTGGAAATCATGATGGAGTACCTCCAAGAAGTTTCTGTCCATCACGGTTTTTTCTTTCTGAAAAATTCCATGACAATTCCAAAGCTTTCATACCTTCTTCGCAGCGCCCCAATATAGAAATGCCAGGCTGGTCTCCAATCAGCATTCGACAACACTCTCCATCTGGCGCTTAATGACGTTACTAATACGCTGATAGAAGAGGTTCCATGGGATCAGTCATCGCTCCCCGCGTCCGAAGAAGGGCTGGGAATTCGCCATGCGACGAGGCTCACTCTAACAGATTTTTTGTCATCTTTTTCCTCCCAATTTCGGGGATCCAGATGACCCAGTCTTTCGATCAACTCTCGACCAGTGGCAACTTTGTACGGGGTCCAATGCTCCTTCTCCTGCCCTTTGAATAGTGTTCGTGCGGGGACCCCGAGCCCGACTGTCGCAAACTAAGTCGGGGTTTTCGCCGGGAGTAGTGGCTCACTCCTGTAATCCCAGGCGTCCGGGAGGCAGAGTTTGTGGATGGTCGTGTGAGGACGACTACCAATTCCCCAACGGGTGGTCGGAATACTTCCGCCACGGGTGTCCCCACCCCTGTCCCCACGTATCCCCCCGTTGGCGTGGCCGTTACACATATCTCGCACTGATTAATCAGATGGTGTTTCGCCGGGCTCGCGGTCTTCTCAGACTCAAATCAGCCCTTTCTTCCTTGAATAAAAAAAAAGAAAAAGTCGGGGTTTTCCATTTTTCGGGGTTATGTTTTCGTAGTGTACTTTTAAATTTTCGCACCGACGCACCCCGCTAAAATCCTAAAAATATGAAATAGATAGGTTCATTCTCTCCCTTTTTTCGTGGGCGACAATAGAATGATTCGAATGACCTTCGGCTGATGCCGCTGTCGTAGTTCTCGCTTGACGCTTGACTCCAACTTGAGTTGCTTTTTTAAGTTTTAGTTTCATAATTGACGTTGTTTCGGGCTTTCTCAGTCTCAGCTAAGGAGTGTGGAGTTACAACGTTTGTAAATATCTTGTGAATTTATGAAACAACTTACTTAAGCAATTACAATGCCTAAGCTATATACCTCTATTTTAATATCTACCTATCTTATCTATTTTTACTATTACTAATAGCCTCTAGGCTCAGTAAAATTGGGGTATTTTTATAATTTTTCTATTCATAATAAATACAAAGAATTTTCCATCCCCGACTCCGCCCCGACTTGTTTTTCACGGAGTTAGACCCACCCGACCCCGACTTTATTTTGACCCCGTACGAACACTACATTTAAGCGTGGTAGAGTCCTATGACTGAACAAACCATCTCGCGTTTGTCCGACCATGCCACGTCCAACGGGGATAAATAAATTCCAAGGTGTCCGGCGCTTTGTTGAACGCTCTTCCGTCGACCGGTACCCATTTTTACAATGACTCGTTTTGAATCGCTGACGGTGTTCGGCTATAGGAGGATAAATATGTGTCCCACATACTTGTATGTTCTTTATGGGTTGAGCTGTAAAAAAGAACTCGGGCCGGCTCTCCCGACACGGTGCGGTAAATGAAATTATAAAACGTGCTCTCCTTCAAGTTCAATTTTATTAAGTATTTTATTTTTGATTTTACAATTGCTGTAGGGCTAACTCATGTCTGATTTGTAAGCCCTGACTCTTGTGTCCGCGGGTGTTCCAACCATCCTTGAGCCTTCTGGTTTGTCGCGCGATGATGGAAAACGGCCAGACGGAATGTCACTCATCCCTTGGTCTGGTTTGGGATTTTACCTGTACGGAATCCCTAGCGCCATCTTTTTTTACGACTACGTGAATTTTGGATCGCTATAACAACACTCAAGAAGTAATAGGTGCGCACATCAAAAGACTATTCAATCAACCAGGTATCAAGGACGAATCGGCCACAGCCATTCGGTGCATAATCGACACAACGACCGAATGCATCCGATCGTTACGAGTCCTCAATGAGCCAGTCAACCACTGGGATGCAATTCTTCTCCACATTGTCAAGGAGAAATTGGATCCAGAGACTAGGAAGCAGTGGGAACTTTCACTCACTGGCACTACCCGACCTGCATTCCAGGAGCTAACAACATTCCTTGGGCAGCGAGCACGGGCACTACTGGCGTCATCGTCAGCCAATTCAACCAGAGCGAAAACTATTGCCGCTTTTCATCCAAGGAGAACCACAGTTGCACACCATGGCGCAGTCCAAGACTCTTGTACCGTTTGTGGGGGAGCCCATCCCGTCTACAAATGTGAATCACTGCAAAAATATACGATCGAGGACCGTTGGAAAGTCATAAAGGAGCGCTCATTATGCTATAACCGCCTGCGGAGAGACTCCCAGTCAATGGAGTCGGCGACGGGTGCGACTGGCCAGGAGTTAGCTGCTGTAACGCTAATTAATTATACTTTACTATTTACCTTTGGTTTCCCCCTAGCGACTACAAAAACAAGGTTCTCGGAGCTCCTGAAATCGTAAGATAAAAACTATAGGATATGAAAACTTATTACTCCGGGTTTACCATGCCAATGGTCATTTAATCAGGACACAAGAATACACTATCAATGAGGTTGTTAGGCAACCGTGTACATCAATTCACACAAAAAACGATTAACTTCCCCGACACTCCCAACCCAACAATAATGGTTTCTACCCACCCACTAATAAACCCCGACACTATCCAATTATTATCACAAATTATTTACTAATCCCCAACATTAATAATTATTGCCAAGCCATTTTTGAGAAAGTACTTATCATGATAGTTCGGAGAAATCGGATGAAACACACGGCACCTCGGGAAGACGAAACTTGAAGGAATTTGAATAGATGGCCACAGAGGAAGAGTAGAGCTTGAGGTGACGTTGATATCTCTCGAAACGTAGAATGATCACTCCTTGGGTCAGCTTTCTGATTTAAGTCAGTTTGCCATGATAACGAACCTAGCCTCCCAGGCTTTTATCTCGAAAACTCGAGTTAGGTTTTCACTCCGTGGTATTTTAACGATACGCCCGGACTTCGGGACTTTAACTTTTAAACCGGAACTCAGGAAGGAAACCTTCCTTGCCTTGTTCTATCTCCCACTTCTTTCTGTTATTTTCTGTGTTCCTTCTTTTTGATGTCCCGGGACATCCGGGCACTTTGGGGTCACGGGTCACGTGGGAGGAGTTTACACTACCCAATCCTAAAATTACGAGTAGTTATAATACAGTTCTACAATTATTTATGAATTACAACTGATACTAAGAAATTTTAAAAGTTATTCGGAAGATGGCTTTATGGCTTATTCATCATGGCTTGGCAGTTGGCTTGGCAATTACCCCAATTACTAACCCACCAAAATACACTAATAAATTATATTAAAAGTAAAATCCCCTGACAAGTAAAAATATTCCCCAAAAACCCCAGCATACACTTTCAAAACAAAGTCATAAATTCGTCACCACGAAAGGAAAAACATTTTTCCCGAGAAACTCGGACGTTTTGGCGATTTGACCATTGGCATGTTTTCTTTTTGGATTTAAGAAATGGAAGAGTAACAAAAGGAGATGAGCTCTGACCTTGCCCTACGCTAGGGGAAGAAACCACTTAAGGTAGCCCGCTTCCCGACCTCTGGGACCTGGGGACTCTACTGACCTTTTCGGGGAAACGAACCGCCGATAATAAAAAAAGACCTTTCTTAAAATATTGACGAAATATATATCCAGAGACACTGTTCCAGCTCAAGTAGTCTTGGCCACCGCAATCCTTCAGGTCGAGTTATCAAGTGGTCAACTTCAATCAATTCGAGCCCTTCTCGATTCTGGTTCACAGGCCAGCTTCATCACTGAGAAATGCTGTAAAACACTACAACTTAAACGACGACGTCTTAATGTCACAATAAGAGGAATCGGAGGTGTAGGCATTGGAACTTCCCGTGGGAGTGTTCAACTCTGTATCAAAACAATCGACGGTAACCCTTCAATTAAGGTCGATGCACTGGTCCTGAACACTGTCACTGCAGATTTACTGAACTTTCCTATCAACGTAGAGTCTTGGAATCGCATTAAGGAACTCAAGCTAGCAGACTCAACATTCCAACAGCCTGGACCTATTGACATACTGTTGGGCGCTGATGTCTATCTACATATTGTCCGAGATGGTATCTGTAAGGGACGACCAGGTACCGCCGGAGGATTTAATACAGTATTCGGGTGGGTGATCTGCGGCCCAACGAGGGTGACGAAGTCAATTGCGCAAGCTCCAGTATTCCAAATACATCCTTGTACCATCGACGAGCAACTCGAAAAGTTCTGGTCATTATTAGAGATCTCTTCAAAACGAGCATTAACCGCCGCTGAACTTCAGTGCGAAGAAAGCTACTCCAAATCTACCACTCGCACCAAAGAAGGCAGATACGTCGTTCGCCTACCGTTAAAAGGTCCTGAAGAACCTGGAGATTCCAGGCTCGGCTGGGACGATGAACTTCCTGACAGCATCACCTCGAAGTGGAAGAGCTTTCAGACCGATCTTACTCACATTAAGCGATTAAGCATTCAACGTCATACCTCACAACGACAGGTCACTGCGATCACTCTTCAAGGGTTTTGCGACGCATCTGAAAAAGCCAAGATAGTACAAGATCCGTTGAAGAACCGTATCCCAAAGCTTCATTGCTGGACCGATTCAATGACTGTTTTGGGATGGTGGTCTTCGCCTCCACAGCACTGGAGGACATTCATCGCAAACCGTGTTTCTGAAATCCAGGGTTCCGTCCAAGGCGTTCAATGGCATCACGTTAAAGGCGAATATAATTCAGCTGACTGCACTTCCCTGTTCAAATTACATTAAAGTGTTGGAATCAGGGGATGCCAAGACGTTTCTGTAAATATAACAGCTTACTCCGTATTATAATATTACAAGTAATTTTATGTTAATTTAACATGATGAAATAGCTGTAAATAACGCAGTAATAAAGTCTGTCAAATGAACAGGAATAACAGTCTGGAGTACGTAAACCTTATACGTAATTTTATTGGCATATTAAAGTTGGTTTTACACATCCGTCGGTAGAAAATACTTTTTACATCTCAGTAAATTCGATAAGTAGCGAATAATTAATTCAACAAACAATATTCTAGAAAATACACTAACACGTTTAGTCAAATTTACGAATATGAAACTGAATTTTTGACGTGGTAGCTAGGAAAAAATTAGCTAAAATGCAGGGCCGATCTCGCATTTTTCAATAAAATATAATTAAAAGGTTATCCGAACAGCCAATTCGATATAACCCGGGGCTAAACGGATTCAATCCCTTAGAGACACCCAATAACGCACAACTAGTTCTTTAGTTTGTACAAATTAGACTACGTTCAGTCTGTTCTGGTTAGTAGTTTTTAAAGTTTTACGCGTAAGGTTGATTTCTAGTACATAACTAAGGAAGCCTACGTAAAGAGACTATATTCCAAAATATAGCGCGTTGATAATTTACATGTTTACGAAATTACTGATACACAGCTATTTCACTAGTAAAAATTATTTTGTTTAAAAAATAACAATAAAATCAGAAGATTTTTGAACAAAAATTTACATGTTTTACGAGTCAACTGGGTTTTCAGGTTTGCCAGGTAGATACAAATATAATTGTGAGCCTCTCTGGTTCAAGAGAAATCGGGCCAAGCCTTTTGCCTCTCTATAATCCAAAGTAAATAATCACGTAAGTAGTATTTTTTCCGAATTGTTGTAAATCAATTCGACAAACGACTAAATATTAAAACGCTCGCTCTTTTCTGAAAGAAACACTCTCTTAAGTTGCATAAAATATCTCACGGTTTTTATATTTATTCATTTGACTTATTTATTTCGTACAATTTGTATAACGTTTTAATTAATATTTAATTAAAACCATTTGAGGCCGGTAATGGATGGCTATAACCACAAACATATTATGACTCTATCATTAATAGATTTCAAAATAGAGCTATTGAAAGTCAAAGTTTAGTCAATCGGGCAGTGCACCCCAAAATATAATTTTGGGCAATGTCGGAATCGAAAACATTTCCATATCCCTTCTTGGTTTGTAGTGTGAAGGATTATCAAAGAAATTACCATGCATTATGCATAATTAAATTTTCGGGGTTCAGATGCTATTAACTAAGTAGATTAAGAGTGGTCATACGGGGGGCGCCCGCAAAGCAATGAAACAATAAATAAAACTGTTTAAAACATTTGTGTGCTGAAATAACCAGTTTTTCAAAAAATATTGGCTCTCCGTTGAATTATACGTTTGAAGTTTGTAAATTGGAATTAATGGATTCCAGTATATCTACAGTGTCAGATATGCTAAATGTTTTTAAATAACTTCAATGTTAATCTTACTGAAGCTAGCCGTTTAAGTACATATCTGTTATTCAAGTAAACTTTACATAATTAACTGTTAATTTTACACTCTCGATGTGTGTAATAAATACAGCTGCAAATATTCCTGAACATTTTTACAATGTCCTTCTGTACATTTTACAAGACCAACCCATTTTTATAGAACATGGGCCATTTATGTACTTATATTCCTGTATAAAATAAAGGATACGTGTAATTTGTACGGGATAATTCTGTACAAGTTGTACACACACGTTTCATGTAAATATCTTCTGTTAAATTAAAGGATAACAGTAATTATCACAGGATTATTCTGTGCAAGTCATATACAGACGGTTCATGTAAAATTATCCTGTTAAAACTAGGGTTTTTTCTCTCAGTGCACTCTCTATGGTGGCGTGGACCTGGTTTCATTAATCAACCGATGGAACCTTTGGGCCAAGTCGACCTCCGAGAAACAGAAGACTGTCTTTCCGAAGCACGATCAATTCCTGTAACGTCGACTCAACGGAAGATTGACACATTCCTACTCGACAAGTACTCATCGCTGATCACGCTTCTCCGCGTCACAGCGTATCTCCGTCGATTCGCAAGAAATACTTCAACTCCGAAACCAGACAGGACAATGGGACCACTAATCACTCCCGATATAGAGTCGACTCAACAATGTTGGATTGGGACCGTCCAACGACAAAACTTCGCTGATGAAATTCACGCCATCAAGACCAATCAACCTATCTCTCCAAGAAGTAAATTATTGTCGCTAAACCCATTTCTCGACTCAGATGGTATACTTAGAGTCGGAGGTCATATTCGAAATGCTAACATCAATACCGACCGTATTAATCCAAGGATCCTACCACGACGAAGCAAGTTGACCGACTTGATCCTCGTTTACGAACATCTAAAGCATCTTCATGCGGGGCCTCAACTCCTAATGGCGGTTATTCAACGACGCTTCTGGGTTGTCGGTCTAAGAGATGCAGTGCGTTTTCAAATCAGACGCTGCGTACCATGCATTCGTCAGAAGGCGACCACACTTCAACAGCAAATGGCCGACCTTCCAGCCGCTCGTGTCAATCCAGCCAGAGCCTTTCTTCGATGCGGGGTGGACTACACCCGGCCGTTTACCTTAAAGGTCATGAAACTACGTGGACAACGGACCTTCAAGGCGTATATCGCACTTTTCGTCTGTTTTGTCACCCGAGCCATCCATTTGGAAATCGTCAGTGACATGACCAGGGATGCCTTCATCGCAGCATTAAAACGATTCACGTCCACCAAGACAAATCGCTTAACGAGATGGCAGCTCGGCCAACAACTCGTGCAACACTTCTGGCGCAGATGGCACAACGAATACCTGACGAGGCTGCAACAACGTCCCAAATGGCTGTACATGAAGGGTAATCTCAAGGTCGATGACCTGATCCTTATCAAAGACGACCTTCCGCCTACAAAATGGAGACGCGGCCGCATCCAAGAAGTCCATCCTGGAGCTGATGATTGCGTTCGGGTAGTCACAATTTGAATTGCCGACCGCATACTACAACGACCGGTCTCAAAGATATGCCTATTACCATTAAACGTATGAACTATATTTTCTATAATTTAAAATGGTATTTTAAGGACACCGGAATGTTTACGACTACGTGAATTTTGTGTAAATATAGCATTTTTTTACTTCCAACTTGTTATCTAAAACTTATTTTTTACCGTCTTATTTTACTATAAATACATAATGTATCTATCAAAAGGGTATGTTCGAGTAATGATTTTCGAGTTCTGTAGCGTTTCTAAATCGTCATGTAATAAATTGTATATTGTAACGATTTGTTGACTGCCTATGGTCGAGACCCCTATTGCAACCAACTCTCTCAAATTCGTTGACAAAATAATTACACTAATTCTGAAAAGTTATTAGGGTTATGCTTATAGGCTAAGGGTTATAATGAAGGATTTCGAATTTACCAGAAGAAGACAATTTACTAAGAGCATTTAAAAGTTGTAACACACCAACTGAGAATAATGAAATAAAAACAAAACAATAATAAAATAAAATATACTAAACGCGACACTAAAATACTAAGCTTATTAATGGTACCACACTACTAAATCCCAAGGCTTAAATACAATATACGCTAGTGCACTGCGGTTAAGATTACCTTAAGGGTAATTAAAAATAAATGAACCAATATGGTCGTTAAATGGTTAAAACTAATTTATATTCCGAAAGTCTCGGACTCATGAACTTCTAGAGCGCTGACGCGGAAACCGTCGGTACCTCAGAGAACGACTAACGAAGACACTGAGGCAAACTTAGCGGGACGAACCCGTTGCTCGTTCCGGTACGTTAAATTAATTAGATCAACGTGAGTACTTATCTACATCGTCGTTACGGAGGCTTGTTGCGGCAACAGCACACGAACTTTCTTCTAGTTCATCTTCATTTGGAACTTACCACTGGAGAGGACACAAGGCGTAACTAGCGTTGAACCATTTTAGAACAGGATATTTGGAGACTGACGTTCTTATTCCTAGCAGAGCGTCTCTTCGAATATCCAAGCTTCTTTTTCTTTGTGAACTCTAATTCACTCGCGCACAACACTCACGTGACACGAGATTTCACAATATGGGTAAATTTGGGTAAAAAATTCGAACGGAAAAATACCACCACGTCCGAAAATATACTAACGATATATACATGTATAAAAGGTATAGATTTACATTAGATAGCTCAAGCTGGGTTTCGAAATCCTCCAAGCATAGCCCCTCACCGGAGTCTTAACAAAAAGGGGGATGGACCAGAGAGAGCGGAATGCAAGTGGAATGCAAGACCGGGCCCTTCCCAAAATAATACAATTTCTATTGGTGTGGATATTTGGACATCTACGATTCTTAATGCAGTCCTGATTTCCTGGGTGTGCGAGTCATTATATGATATTGGAAATTGGACGGTATTGGTCTTTTTCATGCGGTATGTGTCACAATGTCAACAGGAAGTATACGAGTCGTCCACTACCAGATGTCGAATATAGCTATTCTACGGTATCTTCATCAAATTAAGGGCGAGTGTTGAAATAAAATGAGCGTTAAAGATGCGGCAAGTATTTCGTAAGCGAGAAAAATACAAATACCCTATGTCGATATTTCTTTGCATTAAAATTTACTTCGTATTATATTTATCTGATAAACTTGTTCTGTAAATAGGGTTAAATTCAATTGTGCATTGTTTTAGTACGTCTAACGCGCTGTGGTAACTACTTAATTTATATTATTCTGAATAAACTAAACTCGGTTGTTTCGTCTCAATTACTTTAATTAAAATAAAAAATTTATACCGGGCGGGATTGAACCGGGATTACGTTTTTAGTAAATAACTCTGAATTGCGGAGATATCTTTAAGGGTCGTCTCGAGAAATTAATACCACTAGGGACAATTCTTCCGAGGAGAGGTATATTTTGGCTTGCCAACTTGTTTATTGTTACTTTATTATTGAAATAAGGGAGTTTGTGGAATTTTTTGGATGTCATCAATAAACTTAGTAAGGTTTATGCTTAGATATCGGTTTCTAAAATACTTTTAGTGGCATCTGGCTTACCCCCTTTGCAATGTCTTATGTTATGCAAGGAAATGTAAGTTACCTAGCTAGTGTATTTCATAAAATATATTTATACCACGGTACTATATGTGACTTACAGCTCATTTTCAATATTTCGTAGTATTTCAGCTCACCTCTGAAAATATTAGGTATACTTTTGCTAATGATATGCAGAATTAAGGAATAAAAGTTATTTATCATGTATTTTAGACAATTTATCCTTCAACCTTATAAGAATTATACGATTAACCCAACTATTGAGAGCTCGGACAGACTTGCCCAGCTAGTAAATATATATTTCTTAAAATTTCATTAATTACTGATGTTCTGTTAAAAGAGCAGAGAGCTTCAAAGTGTGGCCTACTTGCCACTAGAAGTAGGCTGCAACAAGCACAAAACCAAGCAGCAGGGAAATGCGAACATTAAGGTTCGGGTTCGTGTGATAGGTAAAAAAGGACTTTGTAAACAAATCGAGGAAACCAGAGTAAAAACGTAAACTTAAACAGTATTTAAAGTCTCTGTTGCTTGGTTTTGTGCTTAAAATCCTTCAGATTCCCATGTTATTTTCAATGGAAAAAAATCCAAACCATGTTGTCAAAAACGTTTTCGGTTGCCATGACAATACGAAACCCCTTGCAGGTTTTTCAAGTTACATAAAGGTGTACATTATACCCGAGTTTGAACAAAATCGGAGATAATCACCTCGTGTCGTCTCCTTGTCAGTGCGTAATTTGTTTGTTTCCCACCTAGCGACCATTTCGAAGCCCTCTGTAAATAATTGAAATCCAGTTTTCAGGATATTTATTTCGAAATTCGAGAACTCGGAAAATTAAATTCTGAATAAAATGTCGAGTGATCATTATATAAATCAGTAGAAAATATGGAAGTTGAAATTAACATGGTATAGGGGTATCGAAATGATCAAATAATAAACGCTATTCGCTACCGAAACGAGTCTAGTGGCGTAACTGCGCTAGTTTCTCCGAGGTTGCGCCAATGGTCCAGCGTCACAAAAACGTTTTTTTAATAAACTTATTAAAATCAAATTTACGACTTTAGCCGCTGCCTATCTTGGTTTCCATGGCGATCGAAAGGCGGCGTAGCCATAGTTTTCGGTCGCGAATAGTGTAGAGTTAGGAACATAGAATAGTCCAGAGAGTTAAGATTGAATATTAGGTACCAATATTGTTTAAGTCTTACAAAATAGTCCAATATTGGAGGTATGTGGCACACTTTTTACCTCTCCGAGGGGACTTTGTACCCTAGGAGGGGTTATACAACCACCGTGTCAGTCTGTCTGTGGGTCTGTGGGTCTGTCTGTCAGGCCTGCGAACGCGTTCGCATTTTCGGGGCAAAGGGTAATCATTGCGTACGCAGTTTCTTGGATCACTGCGTACCGTTTTAGCAGTTTAAAGGTTGGCAAAACCACCGTGTGACGGTAAGCGTTAACGGCTAAATTTGCGATTACGTTGCGCTTGGTTGCATTTGTTTTTCATTAACGCTCACCGTCGCGCCAGTTGTTAAGGGTGCGTTCTCTCCAACTCCTTCTTATTGACTTTGGGACGGACCGAGTGCTGGGTTTCCACCAATTGTTCACGGTATTCGTCTTAGTATCAATTTGCAATCGCATCGGGCGGGTTTCGAACCCGAGACCGCCTGCTTGACAGGCGGACGTTCTACCACAGAACCACCGACGCTTATTACGCTTCATTGAAAAGTAGACCTTCAGCTTTATCGGAAGCGTATTTAATAGAGTATGAAATTTTGGTTTAATTGAAATAGAACAAGATTTTCTATTTGTTATTCTGGCTCTGAAGCCTGATCGATTGGGTTATTATTATATATTTTTCCATTTGTTATTCTGGCTCTGAAGCCTGATCGATTGGGTTTATTATATATTTTTCTTTTGCCTTTTTTGGCCGTGAAGCCTGAACGATTGTGTTATTATTAAATATTTTTCTATTGCATTTTTTGTTCATCAAGGGCAAGTGTTGAATTAAAATGCGCGTTAAAGATGCGGCAAGTATGTCGTAAGCGTGAAAAATACAAATACCCTCTGTAGATATTTCTTTCATTAAAATTTGCTTCGTATTACATTTAACTGATAAACTTGTTCTGTAAATAGGGTTAAATTCAATTGTGCGTTGTTCTAGTTCGTCTAACTCACTGTTGTAACTACTTAATTTATAATATTCTGAATAAATTAAACTCGGTTGTTTCGTCTCAATTATTTAAATTATAATTAAATTGTATACCGTGCGGGATTGAACCGGGATTACGTTTTTAGTAAATAACTCTGAATCGCGGAGATATATCTTTAAGGGTTATCTCGAGAGATTAATACCACTAGGGACAATTCTTCCGAGGAGAGGTATATTTTGGCTTGCCAACTTGTTTGTTAGAGTATAACACGGGCCCCAATGCACTGTATTGGGTTACTTAACCGAGTTACGCTATATACTGATCAAAATCTAAACATCGCTCGGTTGTCTACAGAATATGGTCCCAGTTCACAACGGAATGGAGAAACCTATTTTGTAAACAATTATCGAAAACCAAGGTAAGGTTATTTAATCCATGTGTTCGGTTGTACACATCGTAATTTTGTATAGTACATGTACCTATATTCGTTTTCAAATGTTTATATAGCGCACGCGCGCGTGAAAGTGAGTTTTTGGTTGCTGTTAAAAAAGGTGTTATTTTGCGCGTGTAAAAATAAATTAATGGCCAGTTCTGTTTTGAAATAAGAGGAAAAAGGTTTACCGGTTTTTATGTCGGAAAAGTTCGCGTCTTTTATTTCGCTGTTCACGACATTTTTTGGTCCGTCGAGCCGGATACATTCGTCAACTTGATTATGTTCCTCAACTAATCATCGAATCGGCTATCTTTCCGTGAGAGACAGTGAAAATTAGAGTGGATTCTCCGTTGGAAACCGTTTAAACCATCGATCATATCCCGATCGTAAACGAATCAACATAAGTCATCATGGATGTTCTGGTGAGAAGAAGAGCAGCTATCAAGGGACAGATCACCAGGATTGAAAATGCGGTGGGTCAAACAGCAACGAATCTATCTGACGTCGCCTTGAAGCTGTATGTAGACAAGGTGGAAAAACTATCGAAAGACTTGGATGAGGTTCACGATGCCGTAGTTGCAAATATCGATCCCGACGACGACGATTTCGCGGATCACGAAGATGAATACAACCCCCTAATCGCTCGACTCGAAGATCTGACAATCCTACTCGTCACTGAATCGAATGAAAGAGCAGCAAACATTCCAGTGAGACAAGTCAGACCAGCTAGTGATGTACGTTTACCGAAGCTGGAACTTCCATCATTCAGCGGTGGTTACGTCGATTGGCTTCCATTTCATGATCTCTTCACGGCCACCGTACACAACAACGAATCGCTCACCGGAGCTCAGAAGTTTCAGTATTTGAAGTCATCATTACGAAACGAAGCAGCGCTCCTAGTTCAATCTATTCCGGTAACTGACGCTAATTATCTGGAAGCTTGGGATATCTTAAACAATCGGTTCAACAATACCCGGGAAATCATCGATGCACACGTAAAACGTCTCTTCAGTCAAACTAACGTCATCCAAGAATCTTCATCCGCTTTACGAACGCTCATCGATACCACCGCCGAATGCATAAGGGCGCTCAAGGTTCTCAAAGAACCAGTACAACATTGGGACTCCATACTACTTCATCTTGTAAAGGAAAAACTGGATTCAGAATCTCGCCGACAATGGGAACTTTCCCTGAGGCGGACCGAAAGACCAACTTTCGAGGATCTCGTTACATTTCTTGAACAACGGGCCAGAGCCTTAGCAGCAGCTCCGCCTACAACTACTGCAATCAAGTCGAAGCCTCCATTACATCAGAGACCGAGTACAAAGGCTCATCATGGTGCTCTGAGCGAGACGTGTCACTTTTGCAACGAAACACACTCTGTATACAAATGTACCAATTTTCTGAATGCATCTTCGGACGAGCGTTGGAACATGGTCAAGAGGAGTGCCATGTGTTTCAATTGCTTACGAACCGGTCATCAAAGCAATGACTGCAAATCTGGTCATTGTAGGAAATGCAACGCACGACATAACACACTTCTACATCAAGAGAAGGAATTAACGAAGACGAAGGCAACCTCCGGTGTAGTTTCATGCCCATCTCGTGAAATAATTGGATCAACCCAAGTTATCTTGGCAACCGCAATGGTCCAAGTCAAGGGACTTGACGAGCAACTTTATCCAGCCCGAGCGCTTCTGGACTCGGGTTCTCAAGCCAGTTTCATCACGGAACAATTCACGAGGAAACTAAGATTGAAGCGAACACGTTTCAACGTCTCGGTTGACGGAATTGGAGCAACCGGAATGAACACCTCTCAAGGCAGTGTCATGGTGAATATTCAGTCAAATATCATTAACACGTCGGAGGTCATCGTCGAGGCAATCGTCCTGAAAAAGGTCACGGATTATTTACCTAACAGTCCGTTCGATCCTGGAAATTGTCTACACTTGAAAGGCTTAACACTTGCTGATCCAACTTTTCATAGCCCTGGACAAGTGGATATTTTACTAGGTGCTGACGTGTATCTAGAGCTCTTACAAGATGGCATTTTCAAGGGGAAAGAAGGTCTTCCAGGTGCCTTTAATACTGTTTTCGGATGGGCAGTTTCCGGTCCATTGCTGATGGCCGGAAGAAGTTCGAAAATAAAGGTCCACCATTGTACATTGGAAGCAGATTTTAAACATCTTTGGGAGCTAGAAGACATCCAGCCTCGAAGAATACTATCTCCAACAGAAATTCAATGTGAAAAGAACTTTGAAGAATCACATACACGTGACTCTACAGGAAGATTCACTGTACGATTACCAAAGATAAACGATGCACCAAAACTTGGAGATTCTAAACAAATGGCAATCCGTCGATTCTCTCACTTAGAACGACGTCTACGTGTTAACCCGAATCTCTATGAGGAGTACCGCAAGTTCATGGGGGAATACATTGCCCTTGGACATATGGAACTCATTCCCTCGAATGAAATAAAAATCGAAACCAATCCATCTTACTACGTGCCTCATCATGCGGTATTCAAAGAAGACAGTACCACCACGAGAGTTCGTGTGGTGTTCGACGCCTCTGCCAAATCTACAACTGGAGTTTCCCTAAACGATCATCTGCTAGTGGGGCCAAAACTTCAAGATGATTTGGTCAACCTCCTTATTCGCTTTCGTCAACATCGCATTGTAATGAAAGCAGACCTTGCCAAAATGTTTCGTCAAATTAGAGTACATCCAGACGACTCCGATCTTCAAAGAATTGTTTGGCGAAACAACTCACACGAACCCTTGCTCGAATACCGTTTGCTAACGGTTACATATGGAACCGCATCAGCGCCATACCTAGCAACTAAAGTCTTGAAGCAACTCGGCCATGACGTGAAAGAGACACTTCCGTTGGCATCTTCGGCTTTACAAAATGACTTCTACATGGACGATCTAATGACAGGCGACGAAACGATTGAGAACGTTTTAAGACTTCAGTCAGAAATCATTCAAGCTACATCTCAAGCAGGATTTGAAATAAGGAAATGGGCGTCGAATGAAGCTGCATTATTGGATACACTACCAGCCAACATGAAGGATTTACAAAAGCCACTATGCATCGAGAACGACGAATCAGTCAAGACTCTCGGCCTATATTGGACTCCTTCGGTTGATAATTTCTCGTTTATGGTTACTTCTCCAGCGTCAAGAAGTTCAATCACTAAACGTACGATTCTTTCGGATACAGCAAGGATATTCGATCCTCTGGGACTGTTGGCACCAGTAACCGTTCGAGCGAAACTGATGTTACAGGAAATGTGGCAGCTAAAATTGAATTGGGATGAGCAACTTCCCCAACCACTTGAAGCTAAATGGAGGTCGTTTCGAACCGATTTACCAGAAATTGAAAACATTACGGTTCAACGGCACATTTCGCAAGCTAATGCTACAGACATTAGCCTGCATGGATTTTGTGACGCATCGGAGAAAGCGTACGCAGCTGCCGTATACCTGAAGACGGTGAATAACAACGGACAAATCAAAATACAACTGATCGCTGCGAAAACAAGAGTCGCTCCGCTCAAACAAATCACACTTCCGAGACTGGAATTATCTGGTGCATTACTTTTGGCTTCTCTGATTCAACTGATCAGGGAGTCATTGAGATTGGATATAGCTGATGTTCATTGCTGGTCGGACTCAACAATCGTCCTAGCTTGGTTGAAAGCTCCACCGCAACGTTGGAAAACGTTCGTAGCCAATCGAGTGTCAGAAATCCACGAGAAACTACCGAGAGCGCAATGGCATCACATTTCAGGAGATAGCAACCCTGCAGATTGCGCTTCTCGAGGAATATCCGCTAGCGAACTGGGAAATCATGGTCTCTGGTGGCATGGACCGCAGTGCCTTATTTTCGCCGCAACAACGCAAGAACTACATGAACTCTCAGAGCCAAATGAATGTTTATCCGAGGAAAGACGAATTATTTCGTTAGTAACACATCATCAAATGGATTTCACGCTCCTTTCCAAATTTTCAGCGCTTAAAAAACTCATTCATATCACCGCCTACATTCTACGTTTTGTCTTCAATTCGCGAAATGCGACAGAATTGAGGATTACTGGACCTTTATCGAAGGAAGAGAACGAAAAGGCGCTATCCCATTGGATTCGGGTCGTCCAAAGCAACAGTTTTAACGAAGAGATAGCTTGCCTTAAACAAAACAAAGAATTACCACGGAAAAGTAAAATTCTTTCGATGCGTCCGTACATCGATCAAGATGGGATTCTTAGAGTTGGTGGCAGACTTTGCCACTCCAACTTACCATACGAACAAAGGCATCCGGCACTGTTACCGAGACAGAGCAAATTAACAGAACTTCTAATACAACACGAGCACGAGAAACATTTTCACGGAGGTGCTCAACTACTAACTTCTGTCTTACAGAAACGTTATTGGATCGTCGGTCTTCGTGATGCCATACGTTTCCATATCAGAAGATGTGTTTCATGTGTACGACAGCAGGCAGTCACTGTAAATCAACTTATGGGCGATTTACCACCAGCGAGAGTAAATCCTGCTCGGCCATTTTTGAAGTGTGGAGTCGACTACGCAGGACCATTTACCCTTAAACTAATGAAGGGACGAAGTCACCTCAGGTTTAAGGGATACATTGCCGTCTTCGCTTGCTTTACCACAAGATCAATTCATCTTGAACTTGTCATTGACATGACCACCGAAGCATTTCTGGCAGCATTGAAACGCTTTGTTGCTCGACGAGGAAAATGCGCCGATATTTACAGCGACTGTGGAACCAACTTTACAGGAGCCGATCGAGAGATGAAAACATTCATCAAATTCATAGTCTCTACAAACAACAACGATCAAGTATCACGATGGCTCGCAGACGAAGGAATTAATTGGCACTTCAACCCGCCTGCAGCGCCACATTTTGGAGGCCTCTGGGAAGCCGGGGTGAAGTCCGTCAAGTATCATCTGAAACGAGTTCTTGGCACCATGGTTCTAAACTTTGAAGAAATGCAAACGCTTCTTTGCCAAATCGAAGCTTGCTTAGATTCACGTCCTTTAACGGCGTTAAGCTCGGATCCAAACGACTTCAATGCGTTGACACCTGGACATTTCCTAATCGGAGATGCACTCACCGCAATACCCGAACCCGATCTCACTTCTGAAAACGTCAACCGCCTGTCACGTTGGCAATTGGGCCAACAAGTACTGCAGCACTTTTGGAACCGTTGGCGAAATGAATTCCTCTCTCGTCTTCTACAACGTCCAAAGTGGACTACACCAAAACCGAATCTACGAGTCGGCGACTTGGTCTTGCTCAAAGATGAAGATTTACCTCCAACCAAGTGGAGAATGGCAAGAATCACTGAACTTCATCCAGGACAAGACAATCAAGTTCGCGTCGTAACTGTCAGAACCTCTGACAAATCACTGAAAAGACCCGTAGTTAAATTATGCCAGTTACCACTAGACTGATTTTAATTGTATTCAAACTGTTTACTAAGGGTTATTTATGTATGCAAATGTAACTTTTCGGACTTTTACTATCTCATTTGAAATTCGTTATTTCAAGGCGGGCGGAATGTTCGGTTGTACACATCGTAATTTTGTATAGTACATGTACCTATATTCGTTTTCAAATGTTTATATAGCGCACGCGCGCGTGAAAGTGAGTTTTTGGTTGCTGTTAAAAAAGGTGTTATTTTGCGCGTGTAAAAATAAATTAATGGCCAGTTCTGTTTTGAAATAAGAGGAAAAAGGTTTACCGGTTTTTATGTCGGAAAGGTTCGCGTCTTTTATTTCGCTGTTCACGACACCATGGTTGACGCGACGTTTCGTAGTAATGGGGCAAAGTTAGGCTTAATTTTTTTCATCTTCTTCTTCCATCTTCTCCTCGCAGACCGCTCTACAGCAAAAACTGCTGAACCGATTTAAATGCAATTTGGTATACAGCTTCCAATTAAGCTCCCATTGTGTCCTTAGAAAGGAGAAGTTTCTATCTGGTATAGTTCTTGAGCTACGGCGACAAATGTACAGTTCAGCGAGTCGGTAACGAAACTCTGGAATAATAAACACATAAGAAGTACTAAACCGGAGCGACCAGCGATTTAAAAAAATTAATGCAAAAGGTTTGAGGGTCAGAAAGGAGTACTCAGATCCGAATGGCACGTCGGAGAATGACGCAGGTGGCAGTGACCACCTCGGCGAAGCCCGCGTGTACCGCCTCGAGGACCACATCTAAAGAAACCGATAGATGCCTCTTGTGGAGGGCGGAGGGTAGACGCAGCCAAGGTGGTCGGGGCAGACGAAGATAATGTGTTCCACAGTGTCAACAGCACCGCACTTCGTACAACTGTCTGTGGGAGACAAGTGTTGAATCGAAAAAGTAGCGTCTTTGTTGGAAGGCGGTTAGAGCCGAGACGCGCCAAAAGAATGTCATCGCGTCGCGTAAGCTGTAGACGCATGATTTCGCGTGAACCCAGGTTCGGCTTCGCGCGATAGAGAGCATACGCGGACGCACGAGTCCTCCAGGAATCAGCCCAAGTAGTGGTCTGGACCTTGCTGCACACTGACTTCAGTTCGGAGAGCGTCGCGGGGAGAAAGAAATCCACCTTAGATGGCCGCGGAAGACCGGTGACTCCCGCAAGTCCATCCGCCGTTTCGTTGCCCTCCACTCCTACATGAGCCGGACACCACAGGATAGTCACCGAGTAAGGGTACTTGTAGCAGAGATCGTGAATTGCCGTGACCACCGGGTCAGTAGAGCGCTTATGGAGCATGGTGAGGGCACTCATAGAATCCGAGCAGACGATCACCGAGCTGTGAAGATGAGCAGACGCATAGGAAAGAGCTAGTTGTATGGCGAGTAGCTCGATCCGGTTGATGGGATGACCGGAATCGACATAGAAACGGGCTCCAACCCCTAGAGATGAAATTGCGAAAGCGGCGCCGGTGATTCCCGAGTCCGAAGCGAGAGAACCGTCCGAGCAGATGTCGCCTTTGCGAGAATGCAACCAGCGGGAGATGACCTTCACCGTGGGCGGTTCCCAAGAAGGAGATGGGGTGGGTGGGATTGGACTCCTGGAGGTATGAAAGAGTCAGGAAAGATTATGCTCTCTGGTTAAGTGCCACGCACGAAGCCAGAAAGGGAGCCGGTCCGGTGCGAAGTGATGTTCAAGGACTTCCAAAGTGGCGAGATTGTCGCGGAGGAGAGTGGGTTAAAATTCTGGCGTGTCGGCTGCTCCACATGGCGCGAGAGTGTGAAGGTCCAGGATGGAACGACGAACGCTCAAAGGAGGAATTGCCGCCTCCGCTTCCATAAGTACTATGGGCGAGGAGTGCGGGACTCCCAGGCTGACTCGAAGAGCAGCGTTCTGTACTTTATCCAAAATGGCCAGAAGGGTGGCGGAAGCGGATGCATAGAGTGGGCTGGAATAGTCCAGCCTGGATCGGATAAGGTGAATGTACAGGAGCCGGAGCACCCCCCTACTCGCTCCCCAACTGGTCGCCGAGACGGTACGCAGGAGGTTAAGACGCTTTAGTGAAGAAGTAGCAAGGGCCTCAACGTGAGGTTTCCACGCGAGACGGTTGTCAAAAATGACGCCTAGGTACCGGTACGTCCTGACCTTGGTCAGTGGGATGCTATCGAGACGGAGAGTGAGACCTCCCGGGATAGCTTTTGTTTTGGTGAAGAGCAAATATTCGCACTTGAGGCGTTGAAAGTTGAGGCCCCAGCTGGAATCATACTCCAAGATATTATCAAGCGCCATCTGCATTGAGTCGTACAGAGGTTGAAGCGCCGGTCCACACTTCCAACCTGCAATATCATCTGCGTGTTCACCGTGATCTACCAAGCTCCGACAAATTTGAGGGATCTCGTCCAACATAACGTCGAAGAGGATGGGGCTGATAGAGCTGCCCTGAGGGACTCCCCTTTTAACTGGATATACGTCAGAAAGCTCCCCATTAACTCTGGCCTGGAAGGTTCTGCCTTTGAGAAAGTCCTCCACCCAACGAAGATTTCCCGACATACCCCAACGTTGTAGGTTGTAGAGCAGTGCTTGATGGTGGACTCTGCCGAAGGCATCCTTTAGGTCGATGAACACTGCAAAACAGTGTTGGTTCTTGGCCAAAGCACTTTGAGCAGCTGTGGCAAGACGAATAGCGTTGTCCGTTGCACGCCGGCCACGGCGAAAGCCTGATTGTTCCGCGGGGAGGACACCGTTTTGATCTAAGAACCAAACCAAACGGCCAAGAACCAATTTCTCAAAGATTTTCCCCAGGTTTGGGAGCAAGGAGATGTCGCGGTAAGAGGCTGCATCCATTGCGGGCTTCCCAGGTTTCAACCGAGCGGGCATGACGCCTTCCACCCAAAGATTGTTGTAGAGCACTAGGAGGACCGTACGAAACGCCGGCGTCGTGTTCTTTATGATGAGGTTGGAGACGTTATCGATCACCGGGGAGGTATTGTGAAGGCCAGAGATGACATCGTATAGCTCCGTTTCCGTAAAAGGGACGTTATATCTGGTCGGCGGTCTTTCCAGAAAAGGTTCCTGTCGGTAATGCTGACCCGGACCGAGTGTTGGCTGGGGGTGAATATCTGCTCCGGCGGACTGTGCCAGGCGCTCGGCAACTGCGGATTGATCCGTTACGACCGCGTCCCCATGTTGAAGTGAGAGGAGCCTGTGGGGACGATTACCACTTTTAAACCACCGAACCTGGGACCATACCTGAGTTAAAGGGGTGTGCGCATGGAGCTTGCTGCAGTAATTTCTCCAACTGTCTCGTTTCTTTTCCTAAGTGAGCTTCTTAAAAAGAGCCCTTTCGAGATTGTAGACCACTTGGTCCAGAGAATGCCCAGAGCGTCTAGTTTGACGACGAGCCGCAGTGACTTTTTTACCCTGGTTGGCACAATAAACATCCCACCAAGGGAGCTGACGAGGAGCTGTGGCACCGCAGCCCCGCTTAACCGGAATCGTGGCAATCGCTGTTTGATGTAGAAGAGATTCCGCCGATTGGACAGTCAGGTTAGCTGATCCTAGAGAGTCATACAGGAGAATCCGGAAAAGTTTCCAGTCAGTGGCAGGGTAGTGCCAATGGGCTGGACCTGGCGGACGGCTAGTGACGTGTGACAAGTCACCCAAGTAGATTGGCAGATGATCGCTGGTTCCGTGCTGCAAAATTTACCATGGAAGATGAATAGCCAGTTCGGTGCTAGCGAAAGCAAGATCCAACGCTCCGTCCGGGCCTTTAGGCGGGCTGCGTGTGGGTTGACCCAGCTGAAGAGAATTTGACCGGGTTCACCGTAGTGGACCGCCGAGGTAGGCCGTGCAAGCGCTCGCACTCGCCGAGCTCGGGGGAACATTCCTACGTGCGCCGTCCCCCCCCCCGCGCATCACTGGAATCTCCGAGACGTGGGGCGCCTCCTCGCAGGAGCGGGCTTCCCCCCTCCGCCTGAAACTGGCTTTGGAAGGAGAAAAATTCACAAACCTGGGTACGAAGAAGCTTCACGAGCATACCGTTAGTGTTTTTGGAGAAGGGGTAACTTTCCAGCCCCTCCCGCAAGGGGACTTGCTGGTCTTCCCGCAATCAGAGGCACCTGTTAATGCGATCAAATCAGCGACCTCTTTCGGCGATTTTAAATTTGGGCTGGTGGGCTCCCTGTCGACCTCGGACGTTGCGTTGCGGAGAATTATGCACGTCCCGACGGACATTTTGAAAAGCGATATTGAAGAGGCTTTATTTTCCCGACACCAAGCTTTCAAGTCCGTCCGTCGCCTAGGTGGCCGCACTAACACATACGTCATCGGATTTCCAAAAGAGTCCGTCCCTCGGAAGATTATCTGCTATGGCATGAGCTTCGCAGTTATGGAGTACACTCCTCACCCATTAAAATGCTACAGGTGCAGGCGTTATGGGCACATTGCCTCTGCCTGTCGGTCCACAGTTACACACGAAGTTTGCGCCACGTGTGCAAAGGATCATGCTTTTGATCCAAGCTAGCGGTGCTCGGAGACAGCTTATTGCGTTAACTGCAAGGGCGCTCACAGCTCCAAGTCTTCAGGATGCCCCTCTTTAAAAAGGGAACACCGGGTTTTGCAAGTCCACCGAACCGACGATGTAAGCTTCAAGGAAGCGCATGCCATCGTCCATCAAAAGTCGTATGCTCACCTTGCTCGTCCCAGGAGTACCTCGCCACGTCGTCAAGCACCGCCGGTAGCGACCGCTCCAACGAAACCGGAGACAGCTGCTCCTCGGGGCCTACTCTCGGCTAACGACATTGCCCTCATGGTGGCGGAAATTGTGGCCGCAGTCGTCGATACTCTCGAAAGGCTTCAGGACAAACAGACCAACAATCAGAACACGAGATCGGCTTTAAAAATTCTCGCTATTTCTCTTACCAAAGGCTTTGTGGAGAAACTCAACACTCCGACATTCTCCCGGAGTCTCGATGCTCACAGTCAGGAGGAATTTTCCCCCTTAGCTACTGGAGATGACTAGCATCCTGCAATGGAATGTCAATGGTGTTCGCTCTCGTCCACCGGACATTATTGACCTCTTCGGTGACTTACACCCAACAATTATCGCGCTACAAGAAACATTTCTTACTCCAACTGATTCCGTTGATCTACATTTCGGCTACTATGAACCTTTTCGCGAGGACAGGATTCCTCACGGTCCCTCGGCTTTCGGAGTCCGGGGTGGCGTTGCGACACTGGTAGGCAAGTCCCTTCCAGTCGTCCGTCTCCCATCTCCAGTCTGCGCTGACGTGGAGGCCTTAGCCTTGAGGATTCGCTCCTCGGTTGGTTGGTTCACCCTCTACAACATCTATGACCCCAGGGGTTCCGCCACCAAGGATTTTTAAGTGGCGCTGTGTTCGAAAAAATAGTCTAGCAAGTCGCAAATTGGACAGTTAGCCGCCAGAGGGCGTTAAAAGTCAAAATTCCCGCTATGACGGATATACTTGGAAACTATGTATGCAACATATTTATAGGTGGATTGTATGTAAAAAGAGGCGCTGAGTTCGAAAACAATAGTCTTGCGAGTGTCAGGGTGGGGGTTGTCCGCCATAGGGCGGTCAAGGTCAAAATGGCCGATACTGATTTATAGGTGGTTGCTAAGTGAAACAGGTGCAGTGAGTTCGAAGTGTCGTGCCAGTGTCAGGGTGGGCAGTGTGCTTCACTTCTATTGTAATAAACAAAAAGGCGTAAAATCCACCCAAAACCCATTCGGTTAAAAATGGCAAGGTCTTTTAAACAAAAACGTCACGTCCTACATTACTCTAGGCCATAAAAGTCGTGAAATCAAATAACGGGCCAGATCTGTAATTATATTCCCATAAACATCATAAACTGGACTTATTTGTCGACAAGTGATGTGCTCTGAAGTAATATGCTAGACCTTGCGCATCCTAAATGTTTTACCGAGTTAAAATCCTTTGTACAACAACAAAACATTTCCAAGAGAATGGCTAATATTAGAATCGCATTGTATCAAATACACCGTTTAATAAATTGGTTTGAAAATTTTCAACGGTTCTTGGGATGTTCGCAAAGCATTCTGGGAAAGAAAGAAACACACTATTGGCTGAAAATACTATCTCTCGCTCATGCGCTAGAACGTATTTTCGGATCGATGGCCTAGACAAGTTTTCTTAGCTTAGCTGTAACGATTCTAATGATACAAAATAAGTTAAATAATTTACCAAGTTAATTAAAGAAAAAGGTCAATATACGATAAGAATGTATAAAGAGCGAACAAATCATAAAATTTACAACGTAGCGGACGAAAGGCAAACATAAATATCAAGAATTAGTTCCTAAGAACGATGTAGATGGCAGCGTAACCTAATCACGGGTCTAGCATATTACTTCAGAGCACATCACTTGTCGACAAATAAGGCCAGTTTATGGGTTGGCAAAACCACCGTGTGACGGTGAGCGTTAACGGATTATTTTGCGGTTGGGTTTGGTTTGGATGGTGTTTTTTCGTTAACGCTCACCGTCGTGACGGTGCTACTTCAGTTTGATTGGGTATTTCGTTATTGTAATGTTCATGTGTAGGTTGTGAATTTGGAATTCGTGTTATGACGGTTGTGGGTGTTGAGTTTGTGTTATGATGGTTGTGGACTTTGTGGTGGTCGTGGATGTTGAATCTGATGTGTTTGAACGGGCGTTTTCTATCCAACGTCTGCTTAATGATTTTGGGACGGACCGAGTGCTGAGTGTTATGCAACCTCTCAACGTCCAATGGCAGGGTTTCCACCAATTGTACACGGTATTCGTCTTAGTATCAATTTGCGATTTATTGGCGCCGGCCGGGAACCGAACCCGTGTCTGCCTCGTGCAAGAGATTTACTCTAACCACTCAGCCACCAACGCTTGTTTAGTTACGGTGTTTTTCTAAAAAACTGCTTTGGCGAATGTCCTTTACAAGTTATAACGTTCATCATTTTAAATATTTATAAATTATATTAATCTTATATTTAATTAAATATTTATAAATTATATTAATCTTATATTTAATTAAATATTTATAAATTATATTAATCTTATATTTAATTAAATATTTATAAATTATATTAATCTTATATTTAATTAAATATTTATAAATTATATTAATCTTATATTTAATTAAATATTTATAAATTATATTAATCTTATATTTAATTAAATATTTATAAATTATATTAATCTTATATTTAATTAAATATTTATAAAATATATTAATCTTATATTTAATTAAATATTTATAAATTATATTAATCTTATATTTAATTAAATATTTATAAATTATATTAATCTTATATTTAATTAAATATTTATAAATTATTAGAAGAAATTATGTTTAATTCAGAGAAAACGGCATGGTATTAGAAGATAAAACTTATTTTATACAAGACGTTTCGAGCCGAGGCTCTTCTTCAGTCGTTCGTTAGTTTTAATTTGATTTAAAATTTTACCACGCGCCATATTCAAGTTCTAATATCACGCGAGCAGAAGGTCAGCGTGTTAAAAAATAAACAAAAGTTTTACTGATTTTAACAATTTACGTGTGTAATAGAATCAATGTAACCGATAAATCCAAAGTATATGTAAGTCAGTGTGAATTATTAAAATATAAATATAAAATAAAATAAAATTTTAAATCACAATATTACCCCAATTAGTTACTTCTTGACATCCTTTATCTAAATTTAAATTACCTAGTTTACGAATATACAATCCTTCATAGAATTTTCTTTTGTACCAATTGGTTTCCCGTTTTAAAATTTTGTAATCATCCCATTTAATAGAGTGGTTTAACGTAGACCAAATATGTTTTGAAATTCCGTTATTCATATCGCCCTTAGCCACGCAGGATTTATGTTCACGTATCCTGTCTAAAATGGAACGTTTTGTTTCACCAATATACGTTTTTCCACATGAGCAAGGGATTTCATAAATAACGCCTCGAATGGCGGAATCTTCTATTTTAGGTTTTAAATGAGAAATTTGATTTTTTAGTATATTAGTGGTTTTTGATACTAAGTTTATTTTATAATTTTTCAAAATACGTTTAAGTTTCTCTGTGGTTTTAGGTATATAGGGTAAAACTAAAACCTCCTCTTTAGGTTTACTTTTCATATCAGAAGGCATGCTGATTAAGTTTCTGTCAAATATGGTTTCTATAAGTGTTTTTGGATAATCTGATTCAATTAACTGATTTTTAATTTTTAATTTATCCGCAATTGGGTTATCAGATATGGATTCAATATGGTATTTTAAACCTTTTACGACTGATGTTTTTACATGGTTGGGGTGGTTTGAATTAAAGTTTAAAAAGGTTTTTGAATGAGTAGGCTTTTGGAATAATGAAAAGGTTAGTTTACCATTAACATTTTTAATAAATAGGTCTAAAAAAGGAATTTCGTGGTTAACTTCTAGTTCAAGAGTGAAGTGAATAGAGTTATGTAAATTATTTAAATCATTGTGAAAAGTCGTTAATGAATCCAAGTCTCCCTTCCATACAAAAAAATGGACAAAAATCATTTGGCTTGCTGGCTTCGTTTTATGGATGATATATTTTTTGTATGGAAGGGAGACTTGGATTCATTAACGACTTTTCACAATGATTTAAATAATTTACATAACTCTATTCACTTCACTCTTGAACTAGAAGTTAACCACGAAATTCCTTTTTTAGACCTATTTATTAAAAATGTTAATGGTAAACTAACCTTTTCATTATTCCAAAAGCCTACTCATTCAAAAACCTTTTTAAACTTTAATTCAAACCACCCCAACCATGTAAAAACATCAGTCGTAAAAGGTTTAAAATACCATATTGAATCCATATCTGATAACCCAATTGCGGATAAATTAAAAATTAAAAATCAGTTAATTGAATCAGATTATCCAAAAACACTTATAGAAACCATATTTGACAGAAACTTAATCAGCATGCCTTCTGATATGAAAAGTAAACCTAAAGAGGAGGTTTTAGTTTTACCCTATATACCTAAAACCACAGAGAAACTTAAACGTATTTTGAAAAATTATAAAATAAACTTAGTATCAAAAACCACTAATATACTAAAAAATCAAATTTCTCATTTAAAACCTAAAATAGAAGATTCCGCCATTCGAGGCGTTATTTATGAAATCCCTTGCTCATGTGGAAAAACGTATATTGGTGAAACAAAACGTTCCATTTTAGACAGGATACGTGAACATAAATCCTGCGTGGCTAAGGGCGATATGAATAACGGAATTTCAAAACATATTTGGTCTACGTTAAACCACTCTATTAAATGGGATGATTACAAAATTTTAAAACGGGAAACCAATTGGTACAAAAGAAAATTCTATGAAGGATTGTATATTCGTAAACTAGGTAATTTAAATTTAGATAAAGGATGTCAAGAAGTAACTAATTGGGGTAATATTGTGATTTAAAATTTTATTTTATTTTATATTTATATTTTAATAATTCACACTGACTTACATATACTTTGGATTTATCGGTTACATTGATTCTATTACACACGTAAATTGTTAAAATCAGTAAAACTTTTGTTTATTTTTTAACACGCTGACCTTCTGCTCGCGTGATATTAGAACTTGAATATGGCGCGTGGTAAAATTTTAAATCAAATTAAAACTAACGAACGACTGAAGAAGAGCCTCGGCTCGAAACGTCTTGTATAAAATAAGTTTTATCTTCTAATACCATGCCGTTTTCTCTGAATTAAACATAATTTCTACTAATATTCACCATGGTAAATAATAAGTTTAATATATTTATAAATTATATTAATCTTATATTTAATGAAATATTTATAAATTATATTAATCTTATATTTAATGAAATATTTATAAATTATATTAATCTTATATTTAATGAAATATTTATAAATTATATTAATCTTATATTTAATGAAATATTTATAAATTATATTAATCTTATATTTAATGAAATATTTATAAATTATATTAATTTTATATTTAATGAAATATTTATAAATTATATTAATCTTATATTTAATTAAATATTTATAAATTATATTAATCTTATATTTAATTAAATATTTATAAATTATATTAATCTTATATTTAATTAAATATTAATAAATTATATTAATCTTATATTTAATTAAATATATATAAATTATATTAATCTTATATTTAATTAAATATATATAAATTATATTAATCTTATATTTAATTAAATAATTAAGTATGTAAATGTAAAAGTTGATCGTGATCAAGAATTGAACTCGGGTCGCATTGTTACCACGCTGATAGTTCACCGCCGAGCCATTGACTTCCTTAGGGAAAATGTTAAAGTAAAGGAACCATTATGATAAGGCGGGTTTTTTTACTAAACGGATGAATACTATATCTATGGATATTTTTTATTGAACTTTGTTTTTTTATTTTTGTGAACTTGTTTTTATTTCGTCGGGAATTGAACCGGGAGCGCGGTTTTAGGACTTTGATTCGTTGCCGCTGTGTTTTTGATTCGTTGCCGCTGTGTTATTAGGCCAAAATTATTCGCTCGCTTTGGGACGAAAAGAGTACACCTTTTACCCCAAACTACCAACTTCTTCCATAGTATAACAGCCAAACTGTATTTTGAAGTTGCTCGCTATTTCCTAAAAAATTACTCCAAAACTAGCGAATAATTTTCACCTATTGTTTCCTTTTACGTTGTGTTATAAATCTGTAATATATTATTCAATGACATTGTTAAACTCTTTAATTGTCAGTAGGTTTATTTTTTCGGATACGCTTTTTTACTGTGTTTTTTAACTGATCGAGATTACGTTCTTTATTGTCTAATCTTTGGTATTGTTGGTTTTTTCTGTCTTATATTTGTATCTACTATTTTTTAAGTTTATTTCCTTTTACCCGCAAAATCGTCCAGTCTTAGAGGAACCTTTAAGAGCGTACGTCATGCCCAAAAGCTTATCCTGTTTCATTATAATAACGTGAAAAATCGTATTTGTGAATGGTAAGGTGTTGCGCTTCTTGATATTATATTTTCTATTGCTTGATTTCTAAGTATTTGAACTAATTTATTGCTTGGCTGCGTTATAATATATTTCTATTAATTATTTTGATTCTGAAGTCTGATTGCTTGACTGCGTTATAATATATTTCTATGAATTATTTTGATTCTGAAGTCTGATTGCTTGACTGCGTTATAATATATTTCTATGAATTATTTTGATTCTGAAGTCTGATTGCTTGACTGCGTTATAATATTTTTCTATGAGTTTTGTTTCTGAAGTCTGATGGATTGGGTTGTGTATTTTTCTATTCGTTATTTTTATTTTTTGATACTCTAATATTTTAAACTGGATAAAGTATACCGTTACTTCTGCGTATTTCGAATGTGCGTGACGTGGAGGGTATTTTCACGTTTTATTAGGATAATTTTTTTTAATTTTAAATCTTTCGTCTTATTTGTATTTTATTTCGTTTTTTCAGTCGTATATTTTTATCGAGTTGTATACATCGTGCGCTTACACTTATGTTGGTCTGGTTTTTAACTGAGTCGTCACTACTTCGTAATTTATTTTAAACGTTTTCTCGACTGATTAAGATGTTTAATTTGAAATAAAATGAGCGTTAAAGATGCGGCAAGTATTTCGTAAGCGAGAAAAATACAAATACCCTCTGTAGATATTTCTTTCATTAAAATTTGCTTCGTATTATATTTAACTGATAAACTTGTACCGTAAATAGGGTTAAATTCAATTGTGCATTGTGTTAGTACGTCTAACTCACTGTTGTCAATAAGAAAGTAATATTGAGGGTGGTTTAGTAGTGACTGTCATTAGGAAATCAATACCTGTATATGTGAATATATGTGTATAGTGAAGGTGTAACCAACATTTTGGTACTTATATTAATTTACTTTTGTTACCAAAAATTTCTTCAAAATTATTTCTGCTAAAGTCGTTGCAGAGGGTTTAGGCCTATTTCGCCGAAGAGGGTATTACGGGAAGGGCCCTGCCTTGCATTCCTGCTCTCTCATACTCGTTCCCCTTTTGTTTAAAACTCAATTGAGTGACATGGCAACTGAGGATTTCGAAACATAAGTGTATTGTTAAATATAAGCCTATATCTCCGATTCTTTTTATATGTATATATTGGTATTCGCGGGTATTTTTCCGTGGTACCGTTAACTGAGTGGGGTTTTACCCAAATACAAAGAATGGTGCATAGACAAAACAATGGAATGGTGCAAGCTCGTGTCACGTGAGTGCTGTGCGCTGGAAAATAGGGACTAGAACACAGAAAGAAACATCGAGGACAGTCAGCATAGACAATAAACAGTCTATGCAGTCAGTCGAGCTTTTAAAAAGAAGGTGTTCAGTCACCAACCTTTGGATTTCAATTTGGTTTATGGTGTAAATGACGCTTTTCGGCTTTATGTCGGGTTCAGTACGGACTAAAAGTGATTGAGACAATGTGACGCCAGTTCTTTACTAACGCCGTAAGCCACCGATCCGATCACCGCAGAAGCCCAGACGACGGAGCGGGATAATGCGCTAAGTACTAAACTCAAAAACAATCGTAACAGTACGGAACGAGCCAAAGGGTTCGTCCCACTAACAATTGTAAGTTTGCCGCAGAGTCGTTCTGTGTTAGTCGTTCTACTAACAAGGAGACGACCCGAGGTGTAACGCACCGATTTAGTTCAAACTCGGGGGTTTGGTAGACCTCTATATAACTTGAAAAACCCTAAAGGGAATTTATTCAATGTGCAACCGTTTTGCCATGGCAACCATAAATGTTTTTGACAACACAAAATGGAAATTTTCCCATTGCATATAACATGGGAATCTGACCAATTTTATGGTATTAGACTTGTATCGCTTGATAATGGCTGCGTACTCGCAGATACCGAAACATGTCGTGAATTTTTAATTGTAGAGATTTGTCATTAATAATCCTCAATAGTGTACTGTAAAACGTTGTCTCTCAATATACAGGGTGTCTCAATTTGCTCGATCAGGCCATTTTCTCAAAATGTATTTATGCTAGGGTTCTGAAATTTTCAGGGTTTATTTGTTAGGTATGGAAGGCTTGGGTTACTAAATTTCAGAAAAATCGAACGATTTTGTGCCGTTTTGGAAAATTTATTTTTTCACCGGTAGGTGTCACGCAAAATGTTTCAATAGAAAAGTTGTAGGGCATAGTCGAAAGTGTAAAAATAATTTTGGTTCGGTTGAAAAAGACCTATTTTTCACTGAGTTTGGAGGTCGGGGGAAAAACAAGTTGTACTAGCAGGCAATAGCCTTTAACGTAAACAATCGTACATAATCAAAACACACATGTACATTTATTTTAGGCAACTTATGCTTTCAGCTATGTAGTTAATAATCAGATCTGCAAAACGTTATTGTTAAAGAAAATTATTACGTTCAACACCTAATTAGACAAAGTAGACAAAGATCGCGTCTTCCATTTCGACGTGGTTACGAGTAAGATAATCAAACAAAGATTTGTAGACCAAAAATTACGCTTATTTTTCTTTTGTTGTTTTTTAACGTGAAATATCAATTGTCCGAGTAGTATTTAAAGCGTTTACATTTCAAAGTTAAAACATTATCTCAGCTTGGCCGATTGTTGTCCAGTATGCCTCTTTACACTCGAGATCAGCGCGCTCATATGCTAGAATTATTTTACGGAGAACGTCGTCGTAATGCTACTCTAGTAAGTCAGTTATTTAGACGAAGATTTCCCAATTGCAGACCCAAGTCATACGACGGTTCTTAGAGTGGTCCACGACTTCGACAACTGGGGTAATATCAATCCGAGGTTTCGTGGTCGTGGTCTCCAGGACATCGACATGGAAAACACCATACTTGCCTACTTCGTCACCTATCCTCGAGCGAGCGTCAGGACTGCCAGCTTTGACTCAGGGTTGGATCGAAACTACGTTTGGAGAACACTCAAAAGACACCATTTTCATCCTTATCGAGCGACACTTCACCAAGGACTGCATGACGGTGATAGACAGCGCTGACTCGACTTCTGCAATTGGTTTTGCCTCAAGGCTGACGCACACCAGGATTTTCACGATCAACTTCTGATGTCCGACGGATGTTCATTCGGAAGAGATGGGCCTTTCAACCGTCAAAACCAACATATGTGGGACTACGAGAATCCACACTGGGGATTGCCTCACCGCCACCAAGTGCAGTTTCGCTTAAATGTGTGGGCTGGTCTGTTAGGTGACAGAATTATTGGCCCGTTCTTCCTGCCAAATAGACTGAACGGTCAAAACTACTTGGAGTTCCTTCAAAATGAAATATCCAACGTGTTGGACGACATTCCTCTGGCCGAGTACAGACGCATCTGGTTCCAGCAAGATGGGGCGCCACCTCACCAATATCGTGACGTGTTGCATATCTAAACGACGAGTTTCCTGGACGATGGGATCGGAAGAACTAGTCCTGTTTGTTGGCCTGCAAGATCCCCTGATCAAACACCACTCGACTTTTTTCTTTGGGGATTCGTAAAGGACTATGTATGCCAAACACCTGTGACGAGCGTTGAAGATTTACGACAAAGAATCATCGAAGCATGTCGCCGGGTGACTCCAAAAATGGTTCGGGAATTTTTCGCAATATGCAACATCGTGCATATTTGTGCATTGCATCAGAAGGTGGCATTTTTGAAAACATTTTGTAGATGTCATTAAAAAACATTTGTCACTTGGGCTAATTATTATTTGTTACCTACAATTCGTTAAAGGCTCTTGCCTGCTAGTACAACTTGTTTTTTCCCCCGACCTCAACTCAGTGAAAAATAGGTCTTTTTCAACCAAACCAAAATTATTTTAACACTTTCGACTAGGCCCTACAACTTTTCTATTGAAACATTTTGCGTGACAGCTACCGGTGAAAAATAAATTTTCCAAAACCGCACAAAATCGTTCGATTTTTCTGCAATTTAGTAACCAAAGCCTTCCATACCTAACAAATAAACTCTGAAAATTTCAGAACCCTAGCATAAATATATTTTGTGATCGAGCAAATTGAGACACCCTGTATAGTGCTTGTTAAAATAATGGAAATGTTTCACAGCAACAAGCGTTCCCCATGGCGTTCCCTTTTAACCAGGTAGCGTTTTTGACATATTAAGGCTTGGCAAAAACACGACTTTCTGTCATAGAAATAGAAATTAGACTAGAAGCACTGCCCTTTCCGCCAATCCCAAGGGAAACAGGCGAGCTAGAAGGCTGACATAAGGGTGGAATCGCGATGTACGCGCCATGTGACAAACGCATTAAACATTGTCGCCATGGCTACGACGTGAATTTCGAAGAGAAAAAAAAAAGCGATCCACTGCGCATCACGTCGTGCGCAGCTGCAGTCTTTTCGTGTTTAAATTTTTGCGTCTAAAAGCATATCCGCAAAAATGGTTAAAAACTGCGCTTTTTCACATTGTAAAGAGAGATCTGGGAAAGAAATAAAATTATCATTTCATAAGTATGTAATATTATAGTAAACATTTTATGATAATCTCGGAATAAGAATTTTTTTTGCACTAAGATTTCCTCTGAGAAATGCTGAATTACTAGGAAAATGGGTTTTAGCGGTAAATCGCGAAAATTGGACTCCAACTTCAATTATTTCATATGCTTTGTGTGTAGTAAACATTTTCTGCCGGATGAAATTTACTTTCAAAATGGAAGGCACCATTTGAAAGCAAATGCTGTATCTACACAAGTAAAAACAAGTTGGCAAGCCAAAATATACCTCTCCTCGGAAGCATTGTCCCTAGTGGTATTAATTTCTCGAGATGACCCTCTAAGTTATATCTCCCTCATTCAGAGTTATTTACTAATAACGTAATCCCGGTTCAATCCCGCCCGGTATAAAATTTTAATTTGAATTAAAATAATTGAGACGAAACAACCGAGATTAATTTATTCAGAATATTATAAATTAAGTAGTTACAACAGTGAGTTAGACGTACTAAAACAATGCACAATTGACTTTAACCCTATTTACGGTACAAGTTTAGCAGTTAAATATAATACGAAGCCAATTTTAATGAAAGAAATATCTACAGAGGGTATTTGTATTTTTGTCGCTTACGAAATACTTGCCGCATAGTTAACGCTCATTTTATTTCAACGTTCGCCCGATCAAGATACCGTAGATATCTGGTAGTGGACGACTCGTAGACTGTCGGAACCTGTTGACGTTGTGACACATACCGCATGAAAAAGACCAAAACCGTCCAATTTCCAATATCATATAATGACTCGCACACCCAGGATATCAATGACTGCATTAGGAATCGTAGATATCCAAATATCCACACCAACAAAAAACTTATTAACAAGAAGCGAAAAACTTACCATTCACAAAGCACAGAAAGCCACTTGACTAAACGTATATCAATAAATGACCGTAGATCGAATAGTTAGGGTTCTTTATAAATAAACACAAACGAACCCAATTGATGAACTGCATTAAACATCTTAATCAGCCGAGAAAACGTTTAAAATAAATTACGACCGAGTTGAAAACCAGACCAACTCGATATGTTGTTAATAAATGAATTATTAAGCTTGAAAACCAATACGCTAAACCTAATAGATAAGAATATACGACTGAAAAAACTAAATAAATTACAAAAAACTAACGGGTTCTACCCTTTATCTTATCTGCTGACTGCGCTAAAACAAGATTTGACCATTAAATTTTTTGAAAATGCGACGTATACACTTTGAAGGTTCCGTCAAAAATTATCCTTTCCCAAACGTAAAGGTTCTCAAAACATTAATACACAAAAAATAAGTAAAAAGGTTCCTCCAAAAAATGAACCATTTTGCGGAAGAAGTAAATAATTTTAAAAGAATAAAAGATAAAACAAATATACAACCGCAAAAATAAAACGTCAAATAATAGAAGAAACAATCTTAAACTCCATTCATTAAAATAAAACGTCAAATAATAGAAGAAACAATCTTAAACTCCATTCATTAAAATAAAACGTCAAATAATAGAAGAAAAAAATCTTTAACTCCATTCATTAAAAAAACACTAAACAAAAGTACCAAATTGAAATAAAGCAACTTATTATATTAAACAAGATTAAGTCTTTATAATTTTTTCGTAAAAAAACCACATTAGGCCTTCACAATTTCATTCGTAAAAAAATTCAAGACTTTGTTAACTATTATGCTTACAATGAGTGTCTTATTTGCAGTATAGCTTGAAGTTATCGTTGGTTCTGTGGTAGAGCGCTCGACTGCCTAACTGAACGGCCCGGGTTTGAAACCTGGGTGACGCATTTGTTTTTAATCAAATGAGAAATCGCTAAATTAGAATTTCTTCGATGCAATAATTTAAATCTTTCACGAAATCTTGCTCTATTTCAATTAAACCAAAATTTCATGCTCTATTAAATACGCTTTCGATAAAGCTGACGGTCTAATTTTCAATGAAACGTAATAATTAGTGTCGGTGGTTCTGTGGTAGAACGTCCGCCTGTCAAACAGGCGGTCTCGGGTTCGAAACCCGCCCGATGCGATCGCAAATTGATACTAAGACGAATACCGTGAACAATTGGTGGAAACCCTGCCATTGGATGTTGAGAGGTAGCATTACACTCAGCACTCGGTCCGTCCCAAAAGTCAATAAGAAAGAGTTGGAGAGTTACCACCCGTACACACACACCACAAACTCAACACCCACAAACGTCATAACAATAACACAACATTACCACCCTACACATAAACATTACAATAGCGAAATATCCAAACTACTGAATTAAACCTGTCGTGACGGCGAGCGTTGACGAAAAAAAACCACCAAACCAACCCCGACTGCAAATTAATCCGTTAACGCTCACCGTCCCACGGTGGTTTTGCAAACACGGTTTTTCGACTTTGTTCCCTAATTACTAGCAACTGCGAACGCAGAGATCTCGAGAAACTGCGTACGCAGTGATTACACTTTGCACCGAAAATGCGAACGCGTTCGCAGGCCTGACAGACCCACAGACCCACAGACAGACACGGTCGTTGTATAACCCCTCCTAGGGGACTTTGTCCCCTCGGAGAGGTAATTACCCTATTCATTCTGAAATAAAAAACTAACTGAAATATGAATAATTTCTTTATTAAAACAAGAATTTGAAAGAGCTCCCAAAAATATCTATTCCAGAACAAAGCATATTTACATCTAGAGTATGCCAATTTATTGATTTTAGTAATTGTTATTTAGTTTCCCTATTTATCAGAGGTGTTTTCAGAAAACTTATGGAAAACGTGAACTACCAGAAACCACTCAATTTGACTTGACTAATACTTATGATAGTTTAAAAGACACTGAAACCAAGATTTTGGAATCTCATGTAGGCATATTTTAAACCACACTGAAATAATTAAAATTTAGTTAAACTGTGATGATTTGTGGTATTTCAGACTTACAATGATTGCGCAAAGTTAACGTGTGACTTTAAGGGTGACACGGTAGATATAGTAGATTCTTGAGATTTTTATGATTTTCCTAAAGCTGTTTAAATAACTTAATATAATGTCAGATAAATAAAAAAAGTTTTTAATACGTTGCCTACGATCTGTTTTATGTTATTCCACTTGACCATATTTACTTATTTAGTTTAAATTGTTTATATGAGATGGCGCGACTATCGTGATTCCACTCTGATGGCAGCCTTCTAGCTGGTACGTCCTCGCCCAATCCAATCCTGCATGCTTCTAGTCTAATTTCTATTTCTATACTTTCTGTTTACAGGTGAAAAGTTTCCATTATTTCAACAAGCACTATCTAAACAATATCTTGCGGGTTATGGCTCACGGAAATATTACTTCCGGGCGATTTCCTTGGTGATGATTTATTTAAGCGCCTATTGACCACATCTAGCGATGGTACTCGATATTTTGTGAAGAAATAGCAGACAACTTTTGAAAAAGAATGTTCTTTAACTGAAATATTCAGCTTGAATATCGAGATAATATTGAATGAGCAGACAGCTTTCAAACATTCGATTTAAAAATCAGTCGGTAGGCGGCGATACTTCTGACCAAAGTTTAAACTACGCACGAAGCTTATACCACTTTTGCGACTAAAAATGTAAAAAATATACTAATAAAAATACTTTTTTGTTCAAGGCTAACACCAAATTTTCATTTTAACAAAAAAAATCTTCGCTCGAACATTTATATCTAAGTGCCGCGCACTGCCGCCCCTAGAGTTAAATTCCTACAGCCATGGACTAATTAATGCTACAGCTACCATTACGACGACCGCAGCTATATAGCGCAGCTTATTCAAAGTTGGCCGTGCTATGACGTAGCAAATGTTGTCATTGTTTCGCTCAGTCGCTGAAAGTTAGGCGGTTAGGCTTTACATTTTATACTGTATTTTAAAGTGTAACTATTATTTTCGGATTAAATGAAGTTTAGTTTTGTCTATCATTTTATGAAATGAGGGTATGTTATTGTCTAAATATTCAACATTGATTTGTGCTAATTTCGTTAGTAATTGTCCAAAACCCTGTGTTACTTAAACGTCATAGGCTTATTGATGTTGCTCGCTTCACTTACAACAGCTGCTGATTTTGCGTCATGCTGAGATATGGTTGTTGATATAATTTACTCCAATCTCGGGATATCATATTTACCTTTCCATCCATACTTATCAAATACTTAAAAATTAAAATTAATTTAGATTTATATTTAAGCTTCGTTCTTAAATAATTTTTACAAGAATCTTATTATTTATTTTATTTTATCTCATAATTTGATTAAAATTATTGATTTTAAATTTTTTAATAGTTTTTGTTTCGATTATTCTTAAAAAAATAAATTACAACCACCAATTTTTATACTTCATATTTTAAACCAAATCACTTATAACAAAGATTTGAATATTATTTGTACCATTAGAGGATTTACATTATGAATTACAACCCCTAGCTCTTACCAAACAAGAAAAAAAAGTTTTACAAAGATTTATTGGTGTCTAGTTCTTATTAATATTTTACATTGTTCTGGAAAGTTTTACGATCTCTTTTCAATTATAACTTAAAAAAATTGGATTTTACCTCACAATAGAACTTAACATAAATTTAAATAGAGCATTGAAATTTTTACAAAATAGACTGATATAATGCAAATAATACTAATAAGCAAGTACAAAAGTTAAGCTGTATAAGGGAAACTGCAACCTTAAAATAGCAATGGTATTATCACGAAATTCTGGTAAACAACCATCCAGAATTTGGAATTTGGCCATTTTATGGTTTCATTTGTAATTTTAGAAGTACACCTAATCTTAGTCCAAATAAACGAAGTCAACTGTGCTTTAATTTAATAGTTAATGTATCAAATATTTAAAACATCCTAAGAACTTACTTTTAGCAGGAGCTCCTGCTTTTAGAGAAAGAAATGTCTGAATTTCATGATTTTGTACATGTATATTGACAGAAATTTCTTCACAGCTTGTTCTATACATACATTAGGCTCGCAAAATACAACTTTGCAAGGTAGATTTTGCTTGTAGACATAAAAATTACTCATTGATTAAAAATGTTTTTTTCTTTAATTGTTTAAAGAATTTTTAGCTACTTGTGCAGATATATTGAATAGAAATTAAAACAACAAAGAGTTAAAAGTGCATTCCCCTGATGACGGCACAATAATGTAGCCAAAACTAGTCGAGCTCAAATAAATTTTATTATGTTTTAATAAAAATTTCTTGTACATTTTTAACTCTTTGTTGTTTTAATTTCTATTCAACTTTCATTGTTTAGTTATCATTATTAATTACTACATAGATTACTTTATTTACTGCTATTAACTTAGATTACTCATGCAGGTATGCTTATTAATAAACCAACTTAGCCAAATTCAAACTTCCTGCCATACAACCTGTATGGTATTATCCATGTGCTATCTGTACTGTTTCATGGGCTTCTAATGAAGTTTTGGTATTTTTATTTTTTTTTAAATTAAATTAAACTTATTTATTTTATATATTTAATGACTTTTTCCTATCTAATAATAATAATAATAATAATAATCAGCTAGGCTAATATCCAAGTCATCTAGCGACTTCATGTGGCCAGGTTAAATTAAAGGTGGTGGCAAGCCCTTCATGGCATGCGAGCCGCTAGGTAACAGCTCCCTACACTTATTATTACCATTAACCTCTAATTGAGGAATACTTTCAAAAACTAAAATACTTTTTACCTTAAACTTAATTATTACTTAATCTTGTTTGGTAATAATTTATATGTGCAAAACCCCTAAAAATTAACTTTTGTAATAGGTTTTAAATTAAGATACCTTCTCTTGCAAGTGGTTTTCAAAAATGACAGTGTTGTTAAATAGATATCTGAAAAAATGATGTTGTTATTATTATTCTATCAATTTTATGGCACTGTGTAGAATATCGAATAGTAGTTTGGATGATAAAATTTTGCGTTTCATAACACATCGCATATACATGGCTGCTATGTTGCTGTGAAAATAAATTTGGTTCAGTAAACTATGTTTTACAAAACTAAAAAAAAATTAAGCAAAGGTGTGGAAATCTTTAAAACAAAGACTCTAAGGGGTTCTATATCTTATTAAAAGTCATTCAAAAGCAAATTATCTAAATAAAAATCCTGTAATGTCTAAATAATCGCATTTCCTAAAGAAAATTTCATAATTTAATTGCTATGATGGAAATATCCTATAAGTGGATTTTTGTATTTATGTATTGAAAGTTTTATAGTGAATATTTACTCCAATCATAAGTTACTTATGCTTCTACGTATTTGTACTTTCAGTCAGAGAAGAAAGGTACTGGTACTATAAGAATACGTATTAGTAAAATTCCAAAACAAACAATAGCTGCTAGTGACGCAGTATTGCCTGGTGAAGTTAACAAAAGTGGAAGTAAAATGTCAACTGCTTTGGCTAGTAATAATCTGGAAGACTTTGAGCTTCCACCTGAAACTTCATCTGTTGAAGAAAATGACTCTCCAGCTTGGTTCACAACATACATGCAAAAAGTTGGTGTCTTAATTGCAGGGAATTGTACTTAAAGGGACATTCAAGGGAGGTGTGTGGGGTCGGAATTCGGTTCAAATATCATCACTGAAACGTCATCAGAATGTTACTTTGTACTTTGTAAATGCAACGAATGGCGAACGAATGACCTATTTTAAATGGACTTCAACCCCCCCACAGGTCTCCCTTGAAAGTCCCTTTAAGTTTACTATTGTTTTTATGCCACATCTTAATATTTTGAGTATTGATTGTTTTTTTCCTATTTTTAGTTCAAAGATGACATGAGAAGTGAAATAACAAATGAAGTTATTGAAAAAGTTTCGGAAATTTTATTGAAAAATACAGAAATTTTTAATTTAAAAGTTGGCACATCCCGATTGTCGAAAGGAAATAGAAAGGCATCTGATACTACTTGTATAAATATTAAAGGTACAATCTGGAAATGAATAATTAAGGCGTTTCATGGCTATGATAATTTTAATCTAATAATAATCCTTCTATAGGGATTGATGAGCCTGTGCATGTTGGAATAACATGTGATAATTGCGAAAAACCTGTTAAAGGGACTAGATTCAAGTGCTTGTAATGGGAAAGGCTAGAATTCTAATAAGGGCATATTATTCATTGGAATCTTTTTTTTATAGTGTATGTGTTGATTATGATCTCTGCGAAGAATGTGACAAAATACCAGACGTCCATGACCCGAGACACATATTTTATCGCATACGTCAACCAGAAGACAAAGATAACACTGTGATTAATGCTCCAGTCAGTCCCAGTTCATCTTGGGTGTTTGCTGGCTCATCGTCAATTTCATGTAGACGAAAACATTGCCATGCTTATAGAAATACTTCCCCAAGCTCTTTCAGAAAAGGTATGATTACATCATTTTATTAATTTTTAAGTTAGATGTATACTATATACTTCTAATCGAACTTCATTGAATATTATTCTTACAGCTACAGGACCTTCAGGCTCATGGTAAAAATAGTTCTTTTATGTTTTAAAAATATAAGGTTTTGTACATTTATTATAGTAAGTAAAATTTAGTTTCAGAAATAAAAAAATTCAAAATAAAATAATGAAAGTTATGGAGCATCCTAGGTAAGTGACTTAGAAATGATTCTTTAATAAGTTATCATAGTGATGCGAGAAAGGGGATGATTTCACAAATTATATCAACATTTTAATTCCTAATTATCGATATATTAAAACAAATTGTAAAAATTCTGTATGCTATATAGAAAAAAAAAATTTTAATATTGAAATCCAGATTTAATTACGTCTGGAAATCAATTCTTAAAGGCCGACTACATAAATCTTCGGTTTACTCTGTCTTTCACTGAAGTAGGCTGACTGCATGGCACACGTGTATTGCAGTAAGCCTACTTCCAGTGAAAGACAGAGTAAACCGAAGATTTATGTAGTCAGCCTTTAAAGCTTTACAAAATGTTGATATCCAAAATCTGGCGCAAAGAATTTGCCTTGGTACCACCGCTCGAAAATAATGTACATTTTTGTGTATTTAAACCTAATATTTAGAAAAACCAATTTTATTTAAAATTATCTTAGCAAATGATCTTTTTTCACCACTAATGTTATTAATTTGAAACATGTACCTTCACAGTGTCCTGCAATGTTTCATAATTTAGAGAAAATACATTATTTAGTGACTTTCTAGAGCTATAAGATCAGGAAAATATGGTTTATAAATAATTAAGTATTTCTATGCTATGTAGTTTATACATTTTACATTGACTGGAGGGAGTAATACATGCATGTTTTGAGCTGTGATAAAACCTACATAGTGGTGTAGCTAGACCTTTTGTCGCCCCTTTTAATATACACCAAATTTAGTCCCTCTCTCCTTTACCTATTTGCAGGGATAGGCTCATATGAATAAATCTAGAATTTAAGGCAATTAATGGAGTAATGACTAGAGATGCACCGATATATCAGCCTATTTTTCAAATATTGGTATCGGCCAATATCGGCTTAAGCAAAGCTGATATTGGATGATAAATATTTTCAGAAAGTCATTTCAAAATAAGAACATTCTCGATTAACTAATGATAAAATTTTATTTGATTGGCTGCGCCACGTACATCTTTTTCAGACAGTAAAATGAAAAGAAACTTATTCAGATATGCTTTTGCAAACTTTTTTTTATAAAAAATTAGAATAAAATGGTATGACAGTGTACCGAACCATCTTGTACAATGATTTTATCATATACACTACTATTATGATAGATAACTTTGTTAATATCGGCCGATATTACCACCAATATTATCGCCCACGAATAGCCGATATATCGGCTGTACCCATATCGACTGTACCCATATCGACATCCCTAGTATTAACTAGAAATAATAACAATATCGACATCCCTAGTATTAACTAGAAATAATAACAAATATTTTCAAAGGGTTATTATTCAAAAGATAATAAATAAAATATATACATCAAATACAAATTAGACAAGAAGTGTTTAGTGGTCAATTTGCAAATAACTTTAGCAGCTCATTATTTCTGGTTACCATTTTTTATTTATGTTTTATTAATGTTGTTTTTCTGGTTATGTAGATCAGGCGATGGAAAGACGCTACTACCATGCTTTAATCCAAATAAAAGTGATGTTCTACAGTCAAAAGTTGTTTGCGGAATTGGTGGAACAGATAAACTGTACATTTTTTCTAACTTTCTTTTTTTTAATTTTGTTATTAATAACAATTTATTTTCACAGTGCTCTGGATTATGAGCTGATTAAAAATGATTCTATTCCTGATGGATCCTTTGTGGCCCCTGGTGCTCAGTTTGTAAAGTTTTGGCGTGTACGAAATGTTGGAACTGAAACCTGGGGACAAGATACTGTGGTAGGGATCAACTTGATAAATTTCATTCTACTATTTTTAAGTTACTGCTAGTAAATACTCAGTAATTCCGCTATTATATTTAGCTGCGATATTCTTGGGGAAATTTGATATTAATGACTGAAGGAATGGAAAGACCTGTACCACCTTTAAAACCTGGCGAAGATTGTTCTATTGGGATAAAATTCTTAGCTCCTCTAGCCCCTGGAAGTTACCAAAGTAACTGGAGGCTGAAAAGTGGTGGTGTGGTTTATGGGCGGCGCTTAACTTGTAGCATTATTGTTATTAACTCCTCTGATGACAGCAACATAAACCAAAAACAGTCCCAGAATTGTGATTATCCTTTGGAGTTTGACACTAAACAAGATCTTTCCAAGGTAATTTATTATTTATTGAATATATCTGAAGTACAGAACCCATTTAATACCCATCAGTCTTTCGGAAAATTTAAAAAAAAGAGAAGAAAAGTTTCATAATTGTTTTGTCTGGCATTGTCTAACATTTGGCTGATTAATCCCACTGTTATACTGTTAAAAGTTAAGGTAAATTCATATTTTCAGTCGAATGAAAAGATTTGCAATCTTTCTGAAATGACTTCTGCGATTCATATTGACCAAGAAAATGGACACATCAGTAATGAAAGTTTGCTTCACCCAAAAATAGTCAATGCAAAGAAGCTTATTGGTACAACCAATTTTTCTTACATTCAAATTTTAATAACTTGGTAATATCATTCTATTTTAGACTTAGATTTAAAATTCTCTTCCACTTTTGAAAATTACAATCAAACAAGTGAAGAATGTCTTACCGAAGAAAAATGTAACAAATATTCAAAACTTAGCTCCGAAGGTAATGCCTGATAAATAAATTTTTTAATTTCCAATATATTAACAATTTTAAATGCTATATTTTTATAAACAGATAGTGATGAAACTAATAGCATTCTTAGTATCAGCAGTTGCGATTCTGACAGTGATTATGTAAAAATTCCCATGTCCCGTCCACCTTGCTTTTCTTGGTCAGCTCCTTTCAACACCTCAATTCCTCCGGCTCCAGTTGACAAATGCGCTAGTCCGACTCCAGCTATTTCTCCGAGTGATGTTGTTGTTGGCAGACAAGTTGTGACCATTGATGAAATAAAAACTGCTTCCGCTTTGGGTGGAGATTCTCCGAGTATCAGCAGAGCTTCAACACATTCTGCCCAAGAATTTGAAATCACTCGTCCAATTTGTACTACCAATATCGTGTCCCAAGAGACTGGCGCACCTGAAGATGCTGAGCAACAGCCTGATTGTAAAAAAAAATCTGAGAAGCCTTTGACAACGCAACCAACTTTAAATTCACACCAAAATCATGAAAATTTTCAAGATAACACCATGGACCATAAGAAGAAGTTAACTCATGCTGATTTATATTCTGATAACTCAGAGTGAGTTTTTTTTTAATTTAATTTCTTATTAATTTAGTTATTATATCAATAATAATGTAGCGAGCTAATGCTTCTACAGAGGGGATAAATAAATAAATCAGCAAATAAGTGGAAATGTTATACAAAATTTATTTTTTTTCAAATTATCTTTGATAACGCTGGTAAGGATTGTTTTCCCCTAGACATAAAATAGTTCTAACGAACTTACACCAATCTAAATATTTCAATTATCAAAGTTAAGTGTCATTTTCCATATGCTGCTTCGAAAATTTGATGATGCCAGAAAGAGATTTTGGGGAAGTCTTAGAGTCGAGGGGGCTTGAGGTCTTCCCATTGGTTCCAAAGCCTCTGTGAGGGATTACACCACTTTAAAATTAGAACCTATCCAATAAATTTAGATGATTAATTTCATAATATATTTCTTGCTTTTATTTGATTGAGCACCCTTTACAAATCTTTGTCTTATTTACAGAACTGTTCAAGTATTGCCGGAAGGATTAGTAACAGGTGCTTTAACTGCAGCAGCGTCAGTATACAATACGGCAAAAGCAATATTTTCAACCATTCAAAGTCCAGAGGTCTGTCTTAAGCAAAATCAACCATAAGTATTACACTTATAGCGTTGCCCATGAATTCTTTTTCTTACTACCACCTTTCTTCATCACTGTCAATATAGTGGGTTTAGAAGATTAGCAAATCAATAATCCAGAATTTTTATTTTTTTTTAATAGTATTGGTCAGCCGAATTCAGACCAAATTCAATAGAAGAATAATACTTAAATGGAAGTTAATGTTGTATGTCAGATTTGATAATATGATAAAAGTGCGTTAGTTTTCATTTTCAAAGCTTTTTAAATTTTAAGCTTTAACCTTAAATTGTAAACAAGCAAACAGAATCGATTGCATTCCCAAAAGAATAGAGCTACCAGTTGACATAATTTTAGTAAGGAAAAGATGTAGTGAAAAATGTATCCAAGTGTCATGTCTTTAACTAAGTTAATTAATCACGTTGATTGTTAGTCATTATCTGCATGCAAAGTAACTATTAAGCCATAGGTTATTTCTGAGAATTGGAATATTAGTGGAATTTATGTTAAAGTAAATGCAGTCTCACTAAAAATGATCCTAAGCCTATTATTTAAAATCTGATTCTGCTATGAATATTAAAGTTTCATCAAAGGTTACATAGTCATTGGATGACCTAAATTACCTTGAAAAATTTGAAGTTATACGTTAAAGTAGGTTTGACCTGCTATAATTTGGCCAATACGAAGCCCATAAATTAAAGGTTAAAAACATGGAGTAATAAAGTCCAAGCGGACAAACTGAAGAGCTAACAAGTCAAAAACTACTTGAACTATGAAATTAAAATTTTTGGGACACCTAATCTGAACCCTTAATTAGCAATTCTTTACCATTCTCGATGTAATCTTTGTTATTATCCAGAAAATTTCCAATTCTTAGCAAACAGATCTTGAAATACTAACCCTAGGTGGTTTTTTAAGTGTATAATCCATATAATGGCTTTTCAACTTTGATATAGCTAAATATAAATAAGTATTATATTGTAAGTACATGCAACTTATGCTGGCAGTACATGGAAATAAATTGTTGGGAATTGTCATACAGATCTGAAAATTGTATTTTGATTGTAATATTATTTCAGCATGTATAGCTTTCACAACTCAGCTCAGAATCGCATTTTAAGAATCATGATGTGGCTGTTGAGGAATGTAGAGATTCTATTAAGTGCATTGCAATGTTAAGATCAGTACAGAAAATGAGGGAGACCAAATTTTTTTCCACTTTTTTAAGACCAAATTTGTATCACTACCTTTTCTTTCCAGCTTTTCATATAATTTTTTTTTTGTTTAGGGAAGCGTTTCTCTTTCACAACCAATTGTTACAAGACCACCTCCAGCGTTAAGTCCAATGGGTCAGCTTATGGAAATGGGCTTTTGCAATCGTGAATTGAATGCGACTCTGCTCTCGAAACATAATAATGATGTCAATGCTGTTGTATCGGAGCTTTTGGGTATGGGTGACAATAATTGGTACGCCACTAGACACAATCAGCCAGACTTTGATTAATAGTTTTGTTGTTTCCATGCACTTTTTCAATGTATCTTTGTTTTAATACATTACTACCAATTTGAGTTTTAGTTGCTATTTTATTTTATCACGCTGGATTAAGGAAGACCAAAGATTTGTTTTTGATACTGGTAGTTAATCATACTTAATAATAATAATAGATTACGCTGAAGTTTCAAATGTTTTTCTTTAACATTTTTTTGGTAATATTATAAATCTAAAATTTGCCACGACTATAGTAAAATTTGAAATAAGTCTTAAAGAGATGTATCAATGTTTATCCAAGATGATACAAATTGTTTTTTGTCTACTACCCCATTTGTTTTTAATATAACAGTCAGTCTCAAGGTTTCTAAAATAAATACATTAGATAATGCATGAAGTTTCAACATTTTTTAAAACAAAATACAAGTTAGGGGTTTACAAATGTATGGCTGTCTAGAAAAATTTGGTTCTTTATGTAATTCTAATTCATAGTCTATTAATAGAAAAAGAGTTATCTAGTTAAGGAAATGTAATAAATATCTTTACTTGAAGAAAATCTGTTTTTTATTTTTATTTTTAAAAGTAAGTCCGTTTTTATTTGAACAATTGACAAATAGTTGTCTTGTTTTGATGCTAATTTTCTTACCGAACTTTTTTTTTGACAGTAACCAAACTGAGTAGTATGGTCACACATGCCAATAGCGATATTTTTCTAAAGTCCATTGCCCTAAAATTTGGGGCCTGGTAACCCCCTTGACCCCTTATGTATGATTTATTTTGAGGGTCCCATTATTTGTAAGTCTGAGTATCATATCACCCTACTTATTATTTTGATAACATTACTTATGACAATAGATTTTAATTATTAATGAACATTTGAACTAAATTAACCCCAAAATTCCTTTCCGCAGTTCGTAATATCTCCCGCTGACATAATTAAATCATTATAGACAAAATATTAGCAAGTTTAAAAAAAAATGGGGAAATAATTTAAAATGTTAATAAAAATAGTCTTAAAAGAAAGGATTTCACGGATAATATAAAACTTTTTATTAATAAAAAGCCGCGGCAAGCTTTCGACCGTCCCTTGAATTTGAAAAAAAGGTGTTGTTTCTAGAGCTAAATGTAAGACTTATGATGGAATGAATTAATTAATTTTATTTACCCATAAGATTCCTTTTAAATCAGGGAGGAGCAAAGGCATGGTATGTTAAGTATATTGGGGAAACTCAAAGGTCCATAAAAGTTAGGTTAAAAGAGCACAAATATGCTTGTAATAATAATGATAGTTTAAACGGTATCGCGAAACATTTGATTGCCACATTTTTTAAACATACAATAAGAAATACATGTATACATGTATTTCTGATACATTGGAAAAACCCAGAACATGTTTATTCAGAGTCAGACTATTTCAGACGAAAATTCATTGTAGGTGTTTTTATCAATTGTACAGAAGAATGGGGAGTTAAATTTAGAAGAAGGGAATGGGGAGGCGAAACTGTGGGGAGTGATAAAGACTAAAAAATAAATGTTGTTGAAGTATAAAAAATAATTGTCGGGGCGCTTTTGTCAACGTTGTTGTAAGTATTGTGCCAGACGGCTGGGATGGTCGAAAGCTTGCCGCGGATTTTTAGTTATAAAAAGTTTTATATTATCCATGCGATGCTTTCTTTAAAGACTCTATTATTATTTCTCACACCATGGATTTAAAAGGTTTTAAAATTATATTTCAAAATTTCTTGGAATATAGGTCTGACCTTCCTGATGAAAAAAAGACCTAACAAGTTGCCTTTAACCATCAAATAGCTCACTACAGATCGAATTTAAAAATTCGGCCAACCTATCGATTCCTAATTAAGCTATTATTATGACCAAAATGGTATTCATCTCGATTGACATTTAACCCTTTTTTCCACTATAATATTATTTAAATTGACTAATTAAACCTGTAAATCTCATGATATTTGTCGAATAGGTATTGTCTTATAATGCTAGTATAATGGCGTTCATATACATTTGTTTAAAACATGTTTTATCCATTTGAAGACATTTTTAGGCCGGTTCTAGGTGATGTCCCAGGGGCTTTGGCAGCCCGAAAAATATATTCCCTTTAAAGGGAATATAACCTCTGGTATTTCTGTCGCCCTCCTAGGGTTCCAATATTGTCCGCTGCCTCCCATGGCTTTTCACACTTGCGGCGCTGATAAGCGCTGATTGTGCAGGGAATAAAGGAAATTGATGGGGTCTTCCATAAAGAACGCGCTGGAGGTTCTATTCCCTTTAAAGCTATCTATTTCATCTGTCCATTATTGCTGAAACTGTTATCTGAAGGGCCAACATAATATAATCTCTGAATCCCATATTTTTGCGCATTAACTAGAAAGGTTAAACTGTGGCATACTTAAATTTTTATGCTAACACAATTCGTGCTTATCCATGATACACCAGTAAAATTATCATAAGCGCTGGTTATCAGCGGTTTTGAGTGCAATTACTAACACGAAAAGTTGTCAAAAAACATTTTTTTGGAAATTCGCTAAACAATATAATTTTGAAAACTCATAGCATGCAATTAATTAACCGGACATATCACTAGCGTAGCCAGGATTTTAGTAAAAAAATTCAATTGTACATACAACCATACGTTTCGGAGGCATGTGCTATGCCACTGAGAGTTACACATATTGATATATCGTCTTGTAGGTCATTTAGCCTTCTAACCAATAAAATACTAAACATTCTTCTAAAATGAATGGTTTGTGAAATATAATTTTGAAACGTCATAAAAAAGGTCTGGAGCCGCACCTGGGCGGCGACATCAGGCTACATGAGAGCAAACGTAAAGCATGTAAAATCGTTTTTATTTTTATATCTATAATAATTTCAGTAATCTAATAATTTAAATATACAAAAAATGTAACAATAGACCAAAAAAATAATGAGTCCGAATAATGTAAAACCACTCAAAGATTCGTATTTCGAATTTCTTTCAAAAATCATGTATCTCGACCAGGGGCGCAACAACAGGGGGTGTCCAGGGTGTTCGATCACCCCCTAGAGTCCAACGGATTATCCCTCCCATGGTGTCCACGCAAATGTATCATGTGTGTTTTTTTAGTCATTAATGTAGCAACTTGATGGACACCCCTAGCTTGTATAAGTTGTTCCGCCTCTGATCTCGACCCAAGTGGCTCTCAGGTAGCTCCAGGGCACTCCACCCTACATTCATCAGGAAGGTCAAACATTTCGAAGGATTTTCCTATGCCTGGAAACTGGACTACAATGTTCGTCTGCTACTTACTTTGGCCACGACTTTTCACTTACTGAATTTTATTTCCCTATCACATTTCTACTTCATAACTTCCTAACAAACCCATACTAATCCATCTTTTAAATTACCAGGTATCTCATGTTGCAGCCAAAAAATCAAGGTTTACTTTGTGTATGTAACTTTTAATACCCGGGTATCAACTGCTTACTGAGTTCTCAGCTGAAGAAGAATTTCGATCCTAGGCCTACGCGTTCCCAACTCCCTGGGTAGAAAGGACCGTAGTGTACTCTCCCAAGGGGCTAACCACTCTTAGAAAGTCTGTACACCGGATTACGCTTAGATTAGCACTGCCAAAGGCAGGGACTTCAAAGATTACGCGTAATCCCATTAGCACAGTCAAAGGTACGGCTCTGTACACCGATTACGCGGAGTGATCAGCCCCTCGTACTCTCCTTATCCCTTACACTACTCTTCTCACTTCCTCCCACGGTCAATTACAATAAGCTCCACTAATTCACCAACTTAATTTTTTAATGCTGACTACACTAAGCGTCAATAAACTGCCCTAGCCCTTGTTTCAAGGTACAGTTCTGGAAGATATTAAAAACTACCCTCCTTAATCCCGCAAGAAATTACCCTGCAAAGCAACAAGACTTGCTGAAAGAGAAGAAAACGTTCGTGGAAATATGTAAACTCAATTATCCGATCTTTCCCAGCATAAAACAACTGGGAATCATCTCACGCACCTAGCAACTATCGCGCTAAAAACATTAAATAAAATTGTACAACCAATATCCATTAGTTATGTTACTAATCACACAAATTTCCAGAGAAAAAAATTCAATGAGACCTTGTTTCTCACGGAATAGACGCTTCAATAAAACATAATTAAGAAAATCGCCAAAAAGTAATGTTTCCGTGAGCCAGGACCTTCCAGTCACTGTTTATACCGGGTGTTACGGGTAAGAGTACCAAAACGTTTATATCGTATTCTATGGGTCTCTACGAGTTTAAGAGTTACGAGCGCTCAAACATCGGCCTAAAAACATCGAAGTCAACGCAAATGTGAAATCTTTATTCTTCCTTGATCACAATTGTTTTCATAAATTTATCGGTTGTTTTTAGCGATAAAGTCATAAACAGATTGTCGAATATCAAAAGGTCATTAAAAGATCGTTCAGAAATATGCACCACTAGATTATGATTTTACTAAATATAATCTGGAAAGATTGACTAATTATTAAATCTTTGAGGTTAATGATAACATCAGCTAAACCCTAGTAGTGAGTTGTACGCAAAAACCATGGACACATAATGAAATTGTTATCTTTTTTAATAAATACTATCACAAGTGTGCTTACAAAATGATCAAATTTCCAAATTAACAAGATGTTTTATACCGAAAATTCTATCATCACTACCTAGTTGTAAAAACCTTTCGAACGTCAATGACGTCGAGGTGATGTTTTCGGTATAAAACATCTTGTTAATTTGGAAATCATGCTGTGACTCGTTAAAGAAGCGCGTTGAGTTAAAAAACCTGGATATTTGCCTATGGAGTAAATTATTGGATAGCTTTGGATTTGGTTAAGGACACTTATCGAAAGTTGGAAGCTTAGTATCGCGAACCATTTTGTGGATTGGGGTAACATTGACCTCCTTCCAAAAGAGAGAGGAAGAGCTCTTGTCTCAAAGGAAGAAGAAACCATCAGATAAATGGTTGAAACCAAGGCTCAGGACTTTGGCTTTCTCTTATAGTACTAATTCATAAAGTAATCAAATACCTTTAATTATTTCTAACAATTGTATACATTAATAATCAAAAATCTAAAAAATAATAATCTACGTTCTGGCTCTTAGAATGATTAAGTGGGGAATTTACGGGAATGGTACCAACTATACGAACGCCCCTTTTTCACTATTTTAACAACGAATGTTCTATTTAAGGAATCTGCAGCCGATAGCGTACAATACAACTTAGCCCCTCGCCATGATTTTCCGAGTCCCGTCGAATTACTTATGGTCCTTAGGCAACGCACTCCCTTAACAACCGCCCAAGATGCTCTGCAACCGCACTTTCCCAAAATTTGTAACGTAAACAAACTTTAATAAAAGAACATCATGATAGATTATCCCATGTCAAAGAACTCCCATCTAGGACAACGCGTTATATACCAAGAAGAAAACAGCTCTAATTGGCTTCCAGAAGTTGTCCCTAAAATTAGACCCGAATTCAACACCTATGTCATTCTGCACATGAAAGGAAAGCAACTTCGCCGGAAAGAATCTACTACCCTACCCGCACTAACAACTTTCCAACTCCTCCCTCCTCGAACACAGCAGCCTTGCCGGAATCCAAACTGCGAGGCAGGTATGACGGAATTATCTTCTAGAAAATTGTTTAGCTTCTCGTGAATTATCGATTCCAATAGCTTGCCAATGACAGAAGTGAGAGATATTGGGCGGTAGTTTGAGAGGTCGTTACGATTTCCAGTCCCTTTAAATACTGGTACCACATTCACTACCTTCCATCCTGAAGGAAGAGCGGACATCGAGAGAGACAAGTTGAACAGTTTCGCCAAAGGGTCAATTATGGCTGGATACATCACTTTTAAGAGCCTAGGTGTAATACCATCAGGTCCACACGCCGATCCGTTCTTCAAGCGTTGCAAATCCGATGCCTCGTCAGATTAAGAGACAACCGAAGCAAAGGAAAAATATTCCTCCATGGAAAGGTACAGTCAAATCAAAATCAGGACTTCTAAGGCTTCGGTAGAAACAGTCTCCAAAAGCGGTAACTATGGCCAGAGGCAACGACACTTGCTCATTCTTGACTTTAAACGAAGAGGGTGGAGGGAGCTGCGACCTAGAGCGAACAAAGCTCCAAAAACGCTTGGGATATGTATCGATAGTATCGTGCAAGTGTGATACGAAGAGCTCATACGCTTCTCTAGTTCGTTTTCTTAGACCATTGCTAAAATGCCGGTACTTTTCCCAGTCCAAATTATTATCGGTTTTCTTGGCTTTCTTGAAAAGCGAATGTTTAACATGGCTCTCATGGACTAGCTCACCAAATATCCAGGGGGAGCGCTTCTTCCCACGAATGGCATATTGACAGAATATTATCTTTCACGCAAGCCCAAAAAGATATCAAGCCAGAGTTCCCATGTCGCGTCAATATCATTCGAAGAAAAACAATGTCCCAGGGAGCGCGGTGCACAGTTTCAATAAGATCACCCACCGACAGATCTTTGTAGTTCAGTATGGTACGATGTATTCGTTGAACAAAAGGTCGAGGTAAGTTGAGGATTCCAGCAACCGCTAAGTGATCACATCCAGGTAGACTGTCTCGAGTGTGTATCTCAGTGAGAAAGCGTTGTTCATTTACAAAAGCCAAGTCAAAAAAATTATGTCCACGAGTCTGTGTGTTGAAGTCCTAGACCAAACACAGTATCACAAAAATATTTATCCTGGGCGGTAGTAGGAGTCGGATTTGACCAGTCAATGTGTAGGTTGAAATCTCCGATTAAGAAGAAAACATCGTGAGGTGGAAGGGTCTCATGTAAGAAACCCAGAAGGTCACTAAGCTTGATCATGTAATCAACAGAACAGCGAGGTGGGCAATAGACGCCACCAATCACAGCTGAACGGGAATCACGCGTAAATGTCGAAAAAAATGGCTTCAGTGGCAACACCATCATCAGTAGCGAATATCTCATAAGGTATTTCAACCTGAAGAAATGTTATGGATCAAAACATCAACTCTTGATAAATTTTTCGGTCAAACATGACTTCAGCTTGCGATCTTCCCGATTTGTTTGGTGTGCGCCTGTATTTCAAAGTGTGGGTGCTTATCTTCCATCTAAAGTGCTAATCTTCCATCTAAATTGCTATTCTAAAAGATAATAAGACCTTCTTGAAAGAGGGCTAGACGGTCCTTTCTCCTCTCTCTACCTGGCAACTTGATGGAAGGGTGGTAAGGCTCCATGGTAATGGGACTAATTCAGTAAAATTTTGTAAAATCAATTTGAATCTGAAAAACAGAAGCCAGTAGCATTAGAGGAGTCCGGAGAGTACAATGTTCAGTCTAGTTTCTCATCTCGAATAAGGCCTAACAATCGAAGAAAGTTTAGAAGAGGTACATCCCAGCAACGGGGACCCGAATGTTAAAATTGTCATAGGATGGGGCATATATCACGTGATTTTTCATTAACTAATGAAGAGCTAGGATCTGCCAAAGAGGGGGGCCGATACGAGGTGTATAACCAAAAACTGTGAAACCTTATATGTTAAAAGACAAATTAAGTTTACAGAAAAGTTATTCATTTTATTGAAACATTTTTAATATAGACGAAATCTCATACATGCGAACAGTCACCGAGTTCCATTATTCTGGGTTTTTTTGTGCAAAAATCTTTGCTATTTCATCGGGATCAAGCGCTATCTCTTTATGTATGTTCGCCAACGACAAACCATTCAATCTATTTTGACCCATTGTTGAACGTAAATAGGTTTTCAGGCGAGTAGACGACGCAAGGTTGAAAAGGTCTTTTCGGGGCTTGCAGTTGAAACTGGAATTGTTGCTAAAATCTGTAAAATCTTTCAATTTTGCGTTCCACAAAAATATCTCCACTCCGAGCTCTGAGGTCAGAGTTATACAGGGTGTTTTGAATAGCTCTGACTGGGCATTTTTTTCCGAAACTGCAAAAGATAGTGTTGCGAAATTTTCAGGGAATTTTTTCTAGTGTGGGATCGCTTGAAATCCTAAATTTCAGAAAAATCGGAAATAATTTCGGGTTTTTGTAAAATATATTTTTTCACCGGTAGGGAACTCGTTGTTAAGATGCTCCACTACACATCTAGGTACGTGGGGTGGTGCGCTGTCATGTTGGTACCACATCTGTCTGTAAGCTTCCAGCGGAATATCTTCTAAAGCGTCTGCTATTTCGTTCTGCAAAAGCGCCAAGTAGCGTTATCCATTAAGACGAGCTGGGAGGAAAAATGGGCCAATAACTCGATCCCGGAGCAAACTCGCCTAAACATTCAGTCGGAGTTGTTGTTGATGATGGTGAGGAAAACCCCAGTGAGGATTTTCGTCACACCACATATGGGTGTTTTGATGGTTGAAAGGCCCATCTCTCCCAAAGGAACACTCGTCGGTCACCAGCATTTGATTGATGGAATTTGGGTTCTCATCAGACATGGCTATTAGCCAGTTGCAGAAATTAAATATACGTTCCGTATCTCCTTCGTGCAGAGCTTGGTGGAGGGTCGCTCGATACGGATGGCAGTTGTGATTGTGAAGAGTGGTCCACACGTAGTTCGTCGATAATCCGAGATCGTCGCTTGCACCTCTGACGCTTGCTCGAGGATACGCAACAAAATAGGCTAGAACGGTGTCTTCAATGTTGAGGTTTTGACGACCAATTTATTTGAGCATTTTCGACAGCACTCTACAACTTTCTCATTGAAACATTGTTTCTAGCACCTACCGGGGAAAAAATATTTTTTACAAAAACCCGAAATTATTTCCGATTTTTCTGAAATTTAGGATTTAAAGCGATCCCACACTAGAAATACCCTAAAAATTTCGCAACTCTATCTCTTGCAGTTTTTGAAAAACATGCCCAGTTAGAGCAATTCAAAACACCCTGTATATTTGAGTAGCTTCTAAAATTTCGCTTATCGGATAATGGACGATATTGGCAGGAATTAAAGAAAACAATGGTAAGAGCTGCTAAATATATTACTGCACTTTTATTCGAGTTCTTGAATCATGTATTATCTAAGAGTGGATTAAGCAAAGACAAGCGAAAATATTCTTCGGGTGAATTAGTTTGATAATAGTGTGCACGGTTTTGCCGTCTACTTGTAAGTCTAGGCACATTCATTTCAACTTCGACGCTGTCACAGGTTTTTCATGTATGTATTCCGTAAATCCAAATTAGATGCTTGCAGCATGTGACTTAAAGGCAGTGTGATACTGAAACCTCACACTAAAATTTTTAAACAAAAAATAAATGCACTTCCAAAATAAAAGGAAACATTTCGTTGAATACGATTAACGAAAAATACCGTTCAAGCCAACGTGTTTCACAATAAGGCTTTAGTTTTCTTTTCGTGGTTTTGAATCTGACGAACTATGAATAGCATGTTTTAACATATCTACCCTTTTTCTGATGTTACGTCGAAATTTGCCCAACTGTACTACTAATTAAAATTCCTTGAACTGTACATGCTTTGCACAAAACAAGGGCTTTAAGTCCAACAATAAATCATTAAAAGGTTGAGATTCACCCTGAAGAATGGTGAAGAACACATAGCGTATATACAAGAATTTCTTCAGCGGAGTGTTCGACCATTGAATGTTGGAAGTATTGCTAGTGTTAATCATTTTTCGTCCAGCAGGAACAACGGCATGTACGAATATTGCTATGTCATTTGGTTCTTTTACTAAATTTGGCGGCATTAGCATAAATATTAAAGCTGTCTTTATATTCTTCCCAAGATGTGAGCGGATCAGTGCCAGCTAGGAGCAACAAACACAACACCCCACACAAGGAGAACGCAACCCGTCAAAAGTCGTGCATTTTCTTGTGTACATTTTTCATTGGTTAGACCCTTTAGCGCCTGCTACCGTCGGAAGGGGAAAATTCGTAAATTGTCTTCCCCATTTCCGTAAAACGCTCAGCGTAAAGGCTCGTCCAATGAAATTTGTACACAATACTGCGTTAGCATGTTTAAAAGCTAGCTGCGTTCTCCTTGTGTTTGTTGCTCCTAGGTGCAGGTAGGAAAGCTTTCAGGTCTTTGATAGAAGTGTATTTTAATTTTTAGTTAATTATTTTTGGCTCTAGGGTTTCCCTAGCGTCAGCAAAGGCGAGAAGGATTCTCGTTTTGGCCGTTCAATACTATTTTAGATATAAGAATGTCTAGGGATATGATTATACGTTACAGAAATAAGTACGCAGGGGTTGGGTGTCCAAGTAATATAATTTAAAAACCAATGATAACAAATACACATTATACACTTGAATAAAAATAAAAGCACTTAAATAAAATATACACGACACTAAAATAAACTAGGCATGCAAATAAAATTAGTTTCGCAGGAATCACGTGCTGGGGGAATAACGCGGGCTCCCTCTAAAATTAATTTAAAGCCTTTCTTGGCTTTGGCTCACCAAAGATGAATACTTGGTTCACTCAATCGCTGGGTCGGTGTCAGGTAACCTGGGATTTGTTGCCTGGCGACTTCGGATACGGACTGGCTCCAGCTGACTTCCGTTCGTACCGCCATGTTGGCTGATGTACGCGAGCCTCGGAATCTGCTTAGCTTTTTAAATTCTTACATAATTTTAACTTCTACTAACTCTGATACTCGGCCAGAACTCTTTGTTCACAATCTCGAATTTTTTTGCCTTACGTAGGACTCTTCCTACAAGTTCCACTCAGTAACCCTGGGGGACTCTGACTCAAAATTGGCCAACTCTCTGGTTTTGTTCTTCAGGGATGTCACGTGAAATAATTTTAGGTTAAGTTAAGTTGGGAAGATCTTAATTCTTCGGTTGATGATTGGCGAAGGTGAAATGTTAAAAGAAGCCTAGCTGTGAGCCTGTGAGAGAAGTTCCGTTGCAGGGCCGGCGGAAAATGTGGGTATAGTGAGTAGCACTACCCACTCGGAGGGTAAAGTACCCACTCGGAATTTGATGGCATTAACTTGGGGGAAAGCCTCCCACCAAAAATTCGGAGATATGGCAAATCAATGCCCACTTTTCAAAATGAAAATTTTGATATTCTACTACAGTATTTGGAAAAATAGTATTCAAATTAAAAATATTAAGGGTTCCATAATAATATTTTTCCACGCTTCGTCTATTTTTCAAATTTTGTTAAAAAACGGAGTATCGCACTAAGCACCTTTTCACAGTTCCTAAGGAACTGTCCCGTCATACTTCTAGATTTATTGTATTATTTCTACGAGTAATGTCTGATTAAAAACAAAGTTACGACTCGCATGATCGCATCGTGCGATCGTTTGTATCTCAAATTTTATTAACTGAGGTTATAAATGAGGACCGTGACTTTTACCATTTAACTATTAGTTTGTTTCACAAATTGTAAAACTTCTGAGACTCAGAACTTCAGGTATTGTTTTTATTATAATTTGTCATGCTATTTTAATGTGTAAGAACGGTGAACGGTTGTGGTTGATAGACAAACAAGAACCCAAATTGGCCAATGTGAAGAATAGCCCCCCCTTTTATTTTTCGTTTTTTATTCGATTTATTGGTAGCATTTTTTACGCTGAATTTAATGGTGTATTAATTATTATCCGCAAACATGTAAATAAATAGTTATCGGGAATGTGATTTTTCAAGTTTCACTGGTATTATCCTGAGATTTCACTGGCTGTTCTACCCCGAGATAGAGTAGGACACATGAAAACAAACTTTCATTTTGGTCTATACTAATTGAATATCAATTAATTATTTCGGCCAATGTGAAGAATTGAACATCAATTAACTATTTTAGTTTTCCGCGTATTTGGACAATACTTGATGCGTTATGGCTAGGTAATGTCATCTAGGTCGCGTTAAAGACGGCCCATCGTGACAGCAAGAATGGTTTTGGGGTGGCGCCGTCAGGCACCAATATTCTGTTTTCGATTGCACAAGTTGAAATTCAGTCGATAAGAACTTTTCTTACCCTCGCAAATGCTTTGAAATTGTAGATTTTTCACACGTGTTAACAAAGTCCTTTGGGCTTTTTTGTAACAATAGGTACTTTTGTTTTTTTTGGTTTTGTTTATTGTTTTCGGGTTTACGATACTTGATGCGTCAGTCTTGGTGCTGTCCTCTATGTTGCGTTATAGTTGGCCCATAGCTTTTTTTAGTATGGGGTTGGGGAGGCGCTGCGCGCCCCCAGCGCTCAAGCGCAGTGAGTGCGCGGCGCCGTTAGGCGCCAATACTTAGAGTACATTCGACGTTGTATAAGTCAACATCACACAGAAGTCAGGTATAATAAAAAAAAAACCTAAAATGCGTTGAAATACGAGAAAAATTCCCAACCCTTAAAAGTTAGTACTGTTCTGCATTTGAGCCTTTTCCTTTTTCGTCATCAGTCCTACGTTCTCCAAAACGTATTAAAATCTAGAAATTTAAAGAATCGTCCTCCTCATCAGTCCTACGACATCAAATAAACAAACAAATATCGAAATATGTCATATTTCCCGTTGTAAAAATTGCTGGCAGGTAACAATTTTACATTGATCATATCTTTTTAAACAATAAATTGCGGTTAAAACTTTTTGCATTGTTAAAAAATCCCGTTCTTTGAGGTACATATCATTAACATATTCAGTTCCCTCCCAAATCCCTTATTTGTAAGAGTTAAGTATAGTCTACACTACCACTACAAATTTCATTTTCAGTATTACTCCTTAGTACACACCAAACATAAATTTTGATTTCACGTGTCCTGCTTTATCTCGAGAGAAAAAGTATAGAACTCGCATTAAACTATTGTCGAAAATGCATTGAAATTGACGGTTTTCAAAACGCGTTAACTTAACTAATTCTCATTTGCGGTAACTAAAAAAAATACCTTCGTACTCCTTACACACTGGGCTTTCATCTAAGAAAATAAAAAAACAAAAAAGGAGGGGGGGGGGGGCTGTTCTTCACTTTTGCCCCAAAAACTTTTAAACAACAATAACTGTCGCTTAAATATCCTAACAACGTACGTAGTGGCCAGTTTGGATTTTTCGATTTAGTTTTTGACTCAGCGGATAGCCATCGCAATACAGCGGGGTAATGCCGCGACGGCGTTGAAGATTTTCCGCCCGGCACCTCCCTCCCGGAATATCTTTATTGCCTGTAAAGCCATTTTTTGTCCTATGTATATTATATAAATTAAGAAAGTTGTTGAATATTCATGGTTTTTTCTTAAAATATTATTTGTTTCTACTAGAAATAGTAGCTAAGAGCTTACGAACAAACTTTTGTCTATTTTCTATTTTCCTTTAGCGTTGCGAGTACTGCGTTATTCCAAATGTTTGTTTAGAAGCTTCTAAGTTCCAACGTCATGACCAAGGAGGATAATAACAGGAGGCGACACTCAATGTATTTCTATAATTGACTGAATTTCAGTGCTGCACTCTAAGTTTAAGCCGGTAAACTAACGACTTTGGCACGTTTTTAAAAAATTACATTTGCTAATTTAATACAATATATTGTTTACCTATTTTACCATAGTTAATAGAAGTTGTTTAGAGGTTGCTAAAGACAATTAAAGATGTAGAAATATTTCAACAACATTTTAAACCGGCTAATGTTGCGCCAGTCCCCTAAAATATTACCGAGTGTCCCCTCCTGTTATTACCCACCTTGTCATGACGATCTATTAAAATAGGCTATTAGCTCCTAGCACGTCCAATAAAATAAAATAAATAAACACTTGAGTCACTTGGTCCTAGAAACTTTTAATTTATAGTTGGTAAGGACAGATCGATAGATTCTTGGTGAGAATAAGACACAAATGGTAAACCTTTGGGCTTAGCAAATATAAAAGGTCTTGAAGTAAAATTGCTAGTGGGTACTGAGAATGCTTTCTGCATGTGGGAAAACTTAAAAGTCAAGATGGTAGGAAAATATACGAAAAAATAAATTAAAGTTCCAAGATATCAATGGTGAAGTTAAGAATATAGAAAAATTATAAAATTGAGTGTCGCAAACTATACTTAGAAATAAAATAACTATATATTTATTGCAGGGTTAGCAAAATCTGTGTTTTTTCAAAAAGAACAAAAACACTGTTTTTTATTGTTTAAAACACAATTTGTTGTTTTAAAAGGTTTTTAATTTAAACTAAAAAAAACGTAAAAAAATCATTTAAAAACCGTTGTTTAAAACACGTTTTAAACTCTTCTTCATACTTACTTATCGATAGAAGGATACATTTTTAGAGAAAGTAGTATTTTAAGGCGGGCTAGTTATATATTTATTAGCCCTCTACGTCGTCATAGCTTTCAGCTACATTTCATAAGTATAGTAGGAGATATTAATGAAAAACAGTGAAGAGGTTATTGTTCAATTTAAACAATTAAATCAAAGCCGGACATAATAAAACACTTGTTTTACACATTTTGTTTAAAACTTGCCAACCCTGATTTATTTATTGAGATCTTTAGTAGCTTTTTACTTGTACACGTTATTACTGGACAAGTTATCTCGTCATTTTTCGTGCGATTCTTTTTTATTTCTTGGCTAGCTACATCTGGTGGCTAGTGCTAGATCTAATAAATTTGACATATATAACCGTAGGGAGCAGGGAATCTCGAATGCGTAAGTTTTGTCATGTATTTTTTATAAACACAACACTAAATAACTTTTAAAGTAACCAATGAAATATTATTTGACTTACGAAAATTCTTCAAATTGCTTCCATAACGAGAAACTGTAACAGTTGTAATTTTTTCACTTACTGCAATAGCTTTGCTTCTAGCTATTAAACATCCATATAGAATGATTATATGATGAGTTATGGCAATTTGATAACATTTTGGAGTAGCTATCATTTTATTCAAAGGCTTGGTTTTGGTTCAATAAGTGGCTTATATATTATCGCAAGAATTTTCCGCCATCTTGGATAATGGCCACCATCAATTGAAAGCGTGTAACTTAAAAAACTACTCAACCGAAATTAAAAATTGAGACGTAGACGTTTTTCTTTATGTTTGGGCAAACTTCAAGTACCGTTATTGGTCAGTTAATGCAAATAATTGAAGGGCATTAAAAGTGCAGTATGGTTTAAGTTCAATGGGAATCCACAGACGTACCCACGCGCTACGGCTTTAGTATTAGCTACAACGCCACTGTGAGAGCTTCCTTCAAAATCTGGGCACTGTTTATCCCTTTCTCCAACGTCAGTTTTAATGCCCTATAATTTTCACAGTGGGTGTATAATACCATAATCAATTTAAACTCTAATTCTATTCTATTTTGGTAAAGTGATCACATTACATGCAAAAACAGCAAAACGTATGTTAAAAAAGGTAAAAAAGTTTAGGGGTGTTTTTGGATTTTACAAAACGTTTTCAAAGCGGAGTTAGCCCGCATAACCCAGGTTTTAAGTTTATTTACCCTCTCCAACTTCTGAAACGTTTCTACGCTAAGGCTGCTATGGATTACCTTTGAGCTATATCGTGCCAAAGGTTTTACCTAAAATCAAACTAGACTTTTAACCAACTTTCACCAAGAATTATAGCCACTCTAACAGTATTATACCATGTTTAAATTATCAAAGATCTAGTTTAAAAGGCCAGAGAGTGAACATCAAAGCCCTTTGAAGTGTCAGTAAAGTCGTATTGTTGGTAAAATTCGCATATGTATTTAATAACCTTTAGTTCCTAACAGTGCAATCAGAACTGCTGACTTCACAAATGCTGCGTTGTGTTGGCATTGCAAGATAAATGTGAACTGCCTCAAATTCCTATCTGGAAATTCTCCTGGATATTCTTCCGCTACATTAACATATAGAGGATGATTCAATTATGGGTGCCCATCGTATGTACCATAATGGTTGGAAGAGGTTTACTAATTAGGATCGTAGCTAAACGAAATTGTTAAATTTTTTAGTAATGGGTTCTGAAAATATTACTTCAAAGTGTCACCATTGAGTTGGGAATATTAATCTAGAGGTCCAATCGAAACGTCGGATTTCAGTATTTCGCGAAACAAGTTTTTAAAAATAAGAATACTGTCGTCTGCTCCCATCGGCGTCCCAAATGACGAGAAAACGTTATCATTCTACCCGTGGCGCCGTCTATCTCTCAATGATTCGTTCAAATAAGACGCGTTTTCAAGCAAAAATATTTTTTTTCTTCAAAATAATGGATGGCGCCACGGGTCATATGATAACGTTTGCTCGTCATTTTAGAGCAGACGGCACATTCGTATTTTTCAAAAACTTGTTTCGCGGGGAGCAGATTTGATTGGATCTCTAGATTAATATTCCCAACTCAATGAGTGTCACTACGATAAGACGTTCAGTGTCGCACTAGTACTACAATTTTTAGTTGGGTTGGAAGAGTAGTTAACACTTTCACCTCGCAGCAAGAGGAGCCGGATTCGATCTCAGCTTGTGGCACTGGGTGAAAATTCGGTTAAAGAGGATTTCGCAAGAGTTTTTCAGTTTCCCCTTTCCATAAAAAACTTGTTAAGGTTAACGGTAATAGTTAGTGTAGGGAGCTGTATGCTCACGTGGCACGAAGGGCTTGCCACCTCCCTCCTACACAGTTGATGTGACCCAGCCACCTGATTTAAACGGATTAAAAGTCGCTAGATGACTTGGACCTAAGGTGGTGCCTTAGATATTAGCTCAGCTGATTATTATTATTACCCAAGGCGAAACTGTCTTATATACTGATTGTTCCAAAACCAACTCTGGCATATACTCAAACAGTCATAGAACCAGTTTAAACTGTCAAAGATTTAGTTTTCATTTAATTAATTTGCATTAACGGCACTTTCGAAGTTAAATACAGTTAAAGATACCTCAAAATGTTATTCATCGTAGGTTTAAAAGACCTAAACTAAAGTTTTATAGCAATGAAACTTTTTTAATCAAAATAATAGTATTGAAAAAGTTCACAGGGAAACTAGAAATCGAAGCCGATCTCCGTCAAGCATGCTACCTCCAATTCATGAGTAGAAGTTTAGAGCTCATTTCATTGGTCTAGTGTAACTTTGAATATTCACGTGTTACAAAAATTCGTTAGTATCTGATGAAATGTTTTATTATACATATAAATACAAAAAGCCTACCGGAGATTGTGTTAATGAAGGTTTCTTACACTTAAAATATATCGCCAATAAAAAGATTTTATAAATTTTTAATTGTCTATCGAAGCAAAAATTGTCGTGAAGTTTAGGTAAACTAGAATGAGTGACTTAAAGCAATGCTATAGGGCTAAAATTCATTAGGCAATATAAGGGTATTTCATGGCCCGCGGGGGCATTATTTACGCCACTGTAAAAAATATCATATTTTGAAATAAAATATTTATTATCATTTATGTTCGAACCTAGATTAATTCAGAGGATGGATTTCAACCTAACAGCAACACTTTTTACCGTATAATATTGTTTTCGATTTTTGCTTTTTTCACAGGTTAATATTTTCTCCTTATTTTCCAACAACTCTAGCGATAAGAATACCCCGAGGGGAAGGTCACTAGGCCTTAGTGTGTCCTAATAATCATGATTAAAAATTTAATAACGATTCTAATCATTTCAATCACGATTTAACCATTACAATCACGATTTAATCATTTCAATCACGATTAATTCATTTCAATCACGATTTATTCATTTCAATCACGATTTAACCATTACAATCACGATTTATTCATTTCAATCACGATTTAATCATTTCAATCACGATTTATTCATTTCAATCACGATTTATTCATTTAAATCACGATTTAACCATTTCAATCACGATTTAATCATTTCAATCACGATTTATTCATTTCAATCACGATTTAATCATTTCAATCACGATTTATTCATTTCAATCACGATTTAACCATTTCAATCACGATTTAATTATTTCAATCACGATTTAACCATTACAATCACGATTTAACCATTACAATCACGATTTAACCATTACAATCACGATTTAACCATTACAATCACGATTTAACCATTACAATCACGATTTAACCATTACAATCACGATTTAATCATTTCAATCAGGATCTAATAACTCCAATCAAGATTTAATCTGAGATTTATTCTTTTGAGGGTGTCCTAATAATCATGATAGTAACCTGCCCCCCGGAATACCCTCATTACGAGTTTGGTGCGAATCCAGCTAACCCTTAGCGGACATGAATGAACTGGAGTGATCAGATCGCGATAGCAACGGCAAGTTCACCCCCGTAAATGTAAAGGCGAATTTGCTTTTATCAAAAGTAGCATTCGGCGAGACGAGCAGCGTCTTCCGTTTGTTATTTATTTTTTGCCGACGAGAACAAATTATTCCGGGCTATAGGAAGAGCGGCTAAGATTCAAACGAGCTTCGATTCCGAAAGCGGCAACAGCTCCCGGCGCAGCCTCCAACGAGCCACGCTTCGAGTTCTCCGGGAAAAGAAGTTTGCGAAGAAGCGGAGAGTGACATCTTTCGAGGTAGGTCGGTTTCGACTATTTCCCATCATCCGTCGCTTCCGACTTAACCCAGATCCCTGATATCCCGTAGGCCAATAAGAAACACGGGGGTGGACGACCAGGAAACTCTTATATAAACACGACTATTTAAATCGAAGGATAGTTATGGTTTTGAGCCGTAGAAAGTAGAAAATTATCCGTTTGTTAAAAGTGATATACCGGACATCAGGCCTACTTCGAATTAGTCTAATGTCTACTTCCGTCTTCGCGCCGAATGTATTTAATGGTACTCGTAAAATAAAATAAAACCCACGGTTCGCCACGCAAGCAGAAATTGGTGTCTTAATATTAAAAAAAAATTGTAGGACAGAATTGCGGAGAGTCGACCGGTTGCGAGTCTCCCGGGCAATTGTTATTACATAATCGCGACTCCCATATTGAATTTCCAATCGGATCTTAAGCCTTTCCGAGCTCGCGCTCGAGGGTTTAAGGCTCGCTTCTTAGTTGTTTACCTCGAGTGTGTTCTAGGGAGGCGCCCACGCCGGCAACAGTCTCGAGCGGCAACATCCCGGGAGAAGAGCGTTCCTCTTCCGCGAGGGGTGAGTCCTCGACATATAAGGCCGGGGCCAAACTCCCAGATTGAGTTTCCCGTCTCCGACGAATATCTGGCATTCTTCGTCTTTGCCGAGTTGGGTGTTTATTTTTGGGGTGCCGATCTCAGAGCCCTCTGAGCGGAGTCGTCGGGAGAAGCGAACGGCACGGGGGTCTTTTTTAGGCAGCTACCGGGTCTCCGGAGCGCGGCTTTCCCGAAGCTTCGTTCGAAGGGCACAGGTAAGAGGACCCGCCTGCTTCTATTCCAAAGAAACGGGACCCCCTCCTAGGTGACATATAGTCCAGGTGATATATCTAGTGGGCCGCCATTCGAAGGGCGGGGGCTGAAAGGGGAAGCCGTCCGCTTTGTCGAAGGTTCATTTCGGGGACGCGCCATTCGAGACGCTGCCTCTATTTCTCGTTTTACGCGCTGCTCCGGCCATAAATATTATCGCGCGACGAATATATGCCGCCTTTAGCTTCTGTTTATGTCTAGCCTTTGCGACAATTTATTTAGTCCCTATTTTTAATTTCGCCCAGCGCGAATAACTTAAACCGAGAGCTTTTAAGCACAATCGACGGTTTTTTAGGTTTATTCAGTGCTCTAGAGAGGTTTCGCGTCTTTGTCACAAATTTTTCTGTAGCGTTACGTTATTTTTTCCCGTTATTCAATCAATTTACGCGACAATGTTGTTTATTTTGAGTAATATATTCTCGCCTTTTATTCAATTTTATATTAGTAATGCTTTCGACTAAAATACCCCTGAGGCCCGATAACGTGTGCTAGAAGTTTCCCAGGAAAATAAAAGTTTTTTGACTAAATTCTTTATTGGTTCCTGAATTATGATTTTCGGTTCTTAGCCAAATTTCTCCAGGGTTTTTAAAATGTCTTTTTCAATTTTTAACTGCCGCGATGTTTGCCTTAAAACGATGCCGGTCTTTTCAACAACTGCTGTAAATTTTTGTCAGCCGTAGCTAACTTTTAGTAATAAATGGTAAAAACAGATGTCGTTTCCAAATTTTCGGAAAAGAAATTGACCTTCGTAAGCTTTAAGGTTTACTTTTTATTATTCTTGAAGGTTTTTGACAAAATAGTTTTACGGCAACGAAAAACCAAAGCGGCTCTTGGATTTGGACTCCTGTCATTTATATTTAAATATTAAAAGGTAACGGCTAATGCCAGAAGTTTAAATGGAAGTAAACGTCTCTTCTTTGAGGTTTATTATATACTTCTGGTTACACCCTCTTCAGACTGCCAGAGTTCGGTTTACTTGAAGACACGAAACTGTAAATTAAATGTTACTAGCCTCAGTTTAAAAATTAACTTTTGTTTTTTAAACCCTGTCTGTAGAGGGTATAAAGGAGACCCTATAAGTTTAATTGTAAAGGAAATGGTAAATTGTGAACATTTAAATGAATTGATTAATTTGGTAGCTCAACTATCACTCAACAATTACCAAATTCAGAAAATTGCAATGGTGAGAAATTAAAATTAATAAAATGGATATAAAAACTGAAAAAATATCTAATTTTCATCATAATGGGAAATAATTTGAATTGGTATCATGATCCGAATGATCATTTGTTCGAACTCTAAAAGGTTGATTCAAATGTTCGAAATGTAGTTTCAAATGTTCAAATGATCATTTGTCTGAACTCTAAAGGAGTGGTTCAAATGTTCGAAATGCAGATTCAAATGTCCAAATGTTTATTTGTCCTTACTCTAAAAGAGGGGTTCAAATGTTCGAAATGTAGTTTCAAATGTTCAAATGATCATTTGTCCGAACTCTTAAGGAGTGGTTCAAATGTTTGAAATTCAGTTTCAAATGTTCAAATGATCATTTATCTGAACTCTTAAAAAGTGGTTCAAATGTTCGAAATGCAGTTTCATATGTCTGAAAAATATAAACTTTTGGCACTACGTTTTTTAATGCATCACTATGTATGTACAAAAATATTTGGCAAGGCGAATATAAAAATAACATATAATTATGTTGAAACCAAACCTAATCTCTAGGAATTTAAATTAAATTGAAACTTTTACTTACAAAACAAAAAATTTTGACAAATGAAACTAATAGGATACATTTTTTTATATTCAGACAAATTAATTTGGGACATTTGCAACACAATATGGACAAATGACATTCGGAGAAACGCGACTATCCCAAATATTTTACATTAATGGAAGATTGTTATTAAAACACTTTCAAGTTGAATTATCTGAGCTATTTCTATGGACCCAATTTTAAAACTTAGTCAGAATTTTTCAGTTAAATTACGCGAAAAAGTAGAAAAGTCCATAATAAAAAGGGGGTAAAAAAGCTAATCCGTAAAAAAATTTAAGTAATGATAAAACTGACGAAATACTCGGACCAAAAACAATTTAAAATGCAATTAAATTAGCCAGAATTTCCAGCGGTAGACCGTTTTCGCCCTATTTGAATATACATTAGACGAAAGTACCTCGCATAAAAACCTAGCTTTAAAACCTCTAGGTACATTTAATTGTCTTGTCAAAACGGGAGTTGCTATTCCATTTCTATATTTTCTATGGTCTTTTCATCATCGGACTTTATTTTGGAAACATACGTGAATTAATTTAAATAATGCGAATTAAATCAAAACCCATTTTATATTTAAAGTAGTTGATATTGTACGCATCGTGGTTAAGGCTTCACGAACCTCTTGCTCTACGTTCACAACAAGAGGTAATTAGGGTAAGAAATAAGGGTGTTTGCTCGTGGCGTCGTAGGTATGAAACGTAGGCATGCTTCGCCTTGAAACGGCTGCCATGGCATTTTATCGCGTTACAGGTCAGGTGGCCAAACATCACACGCTCCTGCGATTCAAATCACGTGGTTAATATAACTTTAGCTAGGACGTAACTAAAACAAAATTTAAAAAAATATAGCCGAGATCCGTGATATTTCGGGTCAATCAGGTGATATCAAAATAATGGAAATGTTCTGGTAGAGCCGTTTTCTCAATAGTCTTATAGTCGATAATTCAAAATAACGGTCAAAAACGCCGCCGATCAGTTTAGTAAAATATTTTCGGCGGCGTAATCGTCGGCCATTTTCGGTATGGAGATACAGGCCGGAAGGCAGGCAAGGCTGCCAGATTTCGATAGACCGAAAACGGCCAACTCTATCAAATGTTTTCGTTTTCAAAACGAAAATTTTGCGGCGTAGCTATCGACTAGGACTATGAAACTAAAATTCCAGTACATTGGAAAGATGCGCGTTCGTTGTAGTAAAATATTTTACAACCAAGCCTAACATTTCAAATTTCAAATTAGTTATAAAATCTTGTACCGAAACGAAGGCATATTTTGACTTCCAAAACACACAATTTGTTATATATTGAGAGTGGGTGGCCTCGAAGCTTTCAATGGTTATGTTCGAGTAGCCCTGCCTGGAATTCAATTTTTAACATAATAATTTGTAGATCATGTCTTTGACTTGAAATATGGCATGTTGACTATTTATGCTAGGTTAATTTAGGTCCATTTGTTGTGTAAATGATCTGAAAATTTCACAAATTATGAATACTGCAGTGATAGGTACGCCGCACTCATTTTAGAACGGATTGGAGCGTTTGGGGAAGAAGAAATTTTCAAATTATCGAGTAGAAAGTCGGAGAAGAGCCGAGCTGATTCTATATTTAACTATTAATGAGTGAGGCGATCAAGAATCCAAATATCAGATTTGATAAATGAGCGGGAAAGAGGTGTGATAATTACCCTAAAAACCAGGTTTTCTGGGCTATGAAACCTTCTCTTTTACGTTGATTTTTTCCGAATGTTGGATTATTTTGGTATTTTAAAGAGCTGCAATTGGTTTTCTATGTTTGGTGAGCTGTTTGATTATCTATTTATTACATTAGCTATAATCAATGAGAAATTAAACGAATGCATTTTCTTTAGAAAATTGAGCGAAATAAGATATTAACTAACACGTTTGATTTGAGAAAATATTAGAGATAATCATTATCTGAAACGGTATTGAAAAGAGCGTGAAAGACAAATATGTGCAGCTTGTGAACTGATAATGAATTTGAACAAATGCTCACATTGGATAATTTTTCTTAGCCGGTCGTAAGTTACCATGGACTTACTCGGCAGAATAGTTGACCTGAGACATCACGGTCACAAATCTAATTTTAAAATTCAGATTTTCGGTTACAATGCTAATGACCAACATTTTGTTGAGTCAGTTAAAAGAAAGATTAGGATTTATAAATTTATAAATTTTACTCATTATAATTATTTGTAAGTGTTAAGGAAAATATGTGTTAAAAATTACTATTATTATTAAAACTTTTCTCAATCATCATTTTGCCTTTGCAAAATCCAATTTTTAAAATATTTTTAAAATATCCATGATGATAATTTTTAACTTTTGGTATTACTTTCTCAATTCAATATTAAAAAATAATCAATATTATTTAGAGTTGCGTAAGTTTAAAATTAATTTTAGAATTTAAGATAATTTTTTTGTTATGGATGGTATAATGAGTAACTTCTAATTGACATTTTCGCCATTCCACGAATTCATAATAAATAAACTATTTCTACAGCATCATATTCTTATCCTCTTTGATATTAAACACTTTTAAATTAACACGAATTTCATATTGATATGGTCATTTTTAGTAAACACCTTGTATATTATCGTAATGCAACACTTTTACGACTATATAAAAAATTTATATATTAAATTGTAGATTATCATAAATAAAGTGAATAAATTTTAAAACGAAGATTGCTAAACTATATCATTCATTATAAAACGTATATCAATAGAGGGTGTTTTGATTTGATGGAACCAGGCATTTTTCTCAAAACTATATATTCTGGAAATGTGAAATTTTCAGGATGTATACCCTTAGAAGAGATCTTTGCAATTTGTACATTTCAGAAAAGTCGTGCTATTTTAAACGGTTTTGGAATTTTTTTTTACTATTAGGTGGTTGACGAACACTTTCATTGAAAAAGTTGTAGGGCGTACTCACAAACTTAAAATAAAGTTGGTACGGTTGAAAAAGGCCAACTTTCTACGGAGATATTAGGCCATGACAAAAAACAAGTTCGTAGTAGGTGGAAATAGCTTCCTTCAAGTAAGTCTTAAGCGTATCAAAACGAAAGCTGATCTTTCTTTTTCAACAAAAAGTGTTAAAAAAGTAGTCTTCAAAAATGTTTAATTAGGTTTACTGAATTTAACAAAGCATTTTTGACACTTGTGTTTCGTAAAAAGGTTTTTTTCATTTAGTATTTAAACCTTTTTAATTTTAAAATCATTCTCGCAATTTACTCTAGTCAAAAAGTAGTCCTCGTTATTCCCGTGAACAGCGCGCCTTGATGTTCCAGTTATATTTCGTTTAAGGTAATCGAAAAGCACGTGTTGTAAGTCAGTAATTTCGAAGGATCTATCCCAGCAAACGAACAGGTCACCACACTATTCTCATAGCTGTTCGTGACTTAGAAAATGACGGCCACGTTAATCCTACATTTCGTGGACATATACATCACAACATTAATATTGAAAACACAGTGCTCGCATATTTTGATGCCTACGCTCGAGCAAGTATTAGAAGAGCATGCATTTGAATTTGACCGCCACAATTATCTTGCATTTGATACCACGCTTCACCAAGCACTCCAGGATGGTGATAGATTGGATTTTTGTAATTGGTTCAGTACCATGACCAAGGAACATCAAGATTTTCTTTGTTTGCTCCTCGTTTCTGATGAGTGCTCTTTTTCAAGAATGAAAATTCGCATTGGGGATTTCCTCACCACAACCAGGTCCAATTTAACCTAAAAGTCTGGGCTGGTCTACTAGGAGATCACGTTATTGAACATTTTTTTTTAACGAATTGGCTTAATGGGCAGAACTACCTAGCATTCCTTCAGAATGAAGTTTCAGTTGCGTTGGAAGAGTTACCTTTGATCGATATACCACTCATTTGGTTCCAGCATGACGGAGCGCCAGCTCACCGGCAACGAGATGTGGTACAGTATCTTAACACCGAGGTCCCTGGGAGCGGTATTGGAAGGAATGGTTCATTTCGATGGCTTCCTAGGTCCCCAGATCGGACACCGCTCGACGTTTTCCTTTTCTGTATAGCAGCGGATGGTGGAAATCTCGAACCTCATTTATTATAAGAATAGTAGAGTGTAATTCCTTCAAAAAATGTAATTCCTAAAATTTATTTTTGGAAAATTCAATATCATAAAAAAAATGTTTAATTTAAAAAACAAGCGGTGATTATTATCATTGTAATTCGCTTGGAAAATTATTGCTCCTAATACGAACTTGATTTGGTCCTTACCTAATATCTCCGTGAAATGTTGGTCTTTTTCGACCGAGCCAACTTTATTTTAAGTTTGAGAGTACGCTCTACAACTTTTTAATTGAAAGTTTTTTTTCCAAACCCGTGAAAAATTCCACGAAAATGTACAAATTGCAAAGATCTATCCCAAGTGTATACATCCTGAAAATTTCACATTTCCAAAATATATAGTTTTTGAGAAAAATGCCTGGGGTGATCAAATCAAAACACCCTGTATAGCTGTATAGTTTGTTAGCTTTAGATGAGAATAGGCTATATTAACTCGAAGGAATCTATACATTTGGTCCAAGTGGGTTATCCAGATGTGCCAAAGGTGTGGGCATTTTATTCGGAGAAAGAACTTGGTTATAGATTAAACCTTGCTCCATCACTCCCTCGGTTTGTAGTTTATAAATAAACAGTGAAAGGTACAGAGAGCCAAGGAAGACACGGAGCCTTCGTATCAGAAATCTCATCTCCGGGAAAACGCCCTCCACTAGTTTAAACTAACGCTCAACTAAATAACAAGGAATAACACATTCAAAGAGACTCCTTTGTTGAAGAGCTTCCTGGACGTAGAATTTCTAAAAATTATTTCGTTAACCGAACGTTCTATTAAAATTCGAAATTATATTTATTCTTTAACAAGGAAAATGTTGACATTATTTCGCTGTTTGAAGCTTTAAGAATTCTAATGTAGTATTTTTTTTATCGTGATTCTGCTCCCGTGCTAAAAATCAAGAATGTATTCATTTATGTTGAGACAATTGTTTAGCGTTTCTCCAAATTCTCCTGACACGGTCTGCCAATAAGCTCCTCCCCTTAAAGGTCAATCAAATCAGAGCGATATCTTATTGGTTCTCTAAAACTAACGGTATTCCGACGCGATTGTTACGTAGAAAACTAGACTATGGTTCCCGCTAATCGTCTCAACATCATAGGTCGGCAACAATTTTAGTCACCAGTCTTCACTGGAAGGTTGGACCTCCAGTCTCCGGTCGTCCAGTCTCCATCCCGACTAGAGGCCTCAAATCTCCATAGAAATCGCAGGTCTCGGAGGCCGGAGACTGGAGGCCGGAGCCGCCGATGTATGATCGTGACTAGAGGCCTCCGGTCTCCAAGCCTCCAGTCTCCAACGCGACTCTAGGTCTCCAATCTCCAAGCCTCCAGTCTCCATCCCGACTAGAAGGCTCCAGTCTCGACGCCTCCAGTCTCCATAGAAATCGCAGGTTTCCGGTCTCGGAGGCCGGAGACTGGAGACCGGAGCCGCCGATGCATGATCGTGACTAGAGGCCTCCGGTCTCCTGGTCTTCAGTCTCCATCACGACTCGAGGCCTCCTGTCTCCATAGAAATCGCAGGTCTCCGGTCAGTCGTTCATTGAACCAATAAATCTCAATTATTAACCATTATAAATGTCAGTGACATTTTTGTTAAAATGCTTGAACAAAATATGTAGAACTCAATCAAGTATTTGCTCGGATCATTAGTCTTAAGGACGAATGCTAAAGTTTCTAAGTAGAGGTAAACATGTCATTTGGCGAAATTGGCGTCTTCCCAGCAGCTGCCGCCTCTCACCGCCCGCACCCGACAGAAATCCTTATTGGCGTAAAAAGATTCCTTCTGTGTCTAGACCGATTTCTATTTCGGGACCGGGTTTTATTGGGAAGATATCCTCAAAGTTAATGACGTCACGCTCAGTGAAACGCTTCGGGGAATATCTTAGTTACATTTAATAGGAGTCGAGTCCAAACTTTTAAAGATAGTTTAATCTGATGTATCGTAAACGAGAAATACAATTCGTGTGGTACTCTCGAAAAGGTACGTCTATTCAACAAAAAGAGAATCACTGAACTGTCTAGTTGGCCATGGAGGCGTAAACAATTTCTAGATCTTCAATCTTCAGCGGATTCTCTAGACAACCAAACAATGAGTTTTAAGCCCAAGCAGAAGAAAATAAAGGATGCGCGTCCTAGTTTAGATTCTCAGACTGGAAGATATGTTCACGCTTCTATCATTAATTAAACGCCGATACTTATTAAGGAACATAGAAAAATAAATGTTTCACACCTATCAAGTGCATAATTAACCCAAGTATTCACACTATATTTCTATCGCAATCTAATCTAGACTTTCCCAATTTTGGTGTTGGAATATTTAAAGGAGCAGCCAGTTTTTAAATATTTGTCTGATTTTCATTTCAGGCGCGTAAACTTCAGCTAAAGAGTGCAAGATGGGGGTGGCTGAAGAAGTCGCCCCCACGTTTACTAAGAAGCCGCAGCTTCGTCAGTTGGACGATGGCAATCGGCTACTCTTCGAGTGTCAAATGATCTCGAACCCCAAGCCTTCCATCACTTGGTACCGAGGGGAAGAAAAGGTCGAGGAAGATAGGCGAACGAAGATCATCGTTACCGAGATAGCGCCCAACAAGTACAACGTTTCTTTGGAACTAGACGACGTCTTTGAGACAGACGCCGGGTTATACAAGGTTTTAGCCAACAACCTTCAAGGAGAAGTCTCAGCGTCCATTAACCTGAACTTCAGTCGTGAGTGTTTAGTTTTTTTACTTCCAATTTTCATTAAAAGCTGACTCAAATTATCCGTTAGTTACTTCAATAAATTTAAATTTATCATCGAATCAGTTAAGTCGTTAACTTGTGTGAAGATAATCATTTACATCGGTAGTTTGTGAGTAGGAAGAAGCGACCAAACAGCGTGCTTTCTTCAACTGCAGACGTGACAGAAGTAGAACGAGTCGATTTATAATAGCCAGAAGTCAGTAGCCCCGAAACTACCCGCGGTTGAGCCTAGAGGATAATCGGGGCAAATGACTCGAAGAGAATGACCTATCTTCGCGAGTCGCGTGAGTCAGCAACGGCTCGACCCGTGCCAAAAATGTTGTTTTACACTCTTCGTGCCGCGAAATAGCCAAAGTTAAACGATGAGGCTCGAAAGTGTTTGCTGGTTGCATTTCTCAAAGGCGGCCTGCCGGAAATGTATGGCCTACTGGAAATCAAACTGCGCATACCGTTCCAAATAAATCTGATATTAAAATTTTTTAATAACGAAAATAACGAATAATTTTTTTAATTTAAATGAGAACGGTTAAAATGAGGTCACGTAATCACATTTGGTAAAGCATAGTGTGGTCGTAACAAGGTAGAGAGAAGGAGAAAGAACAAGACTGCTCGCATACCAGTACTTTCCCGGGAAAAAAATCTTTAGAGCCAGGAATTCAATTAGTTACGCCATTTCTACTTAAAGGGCCACACCGGCGTTTGAAAAATCTGTGTAAAAATCCAGTAGCTCCTCCTCTTTCGTACCTCGTGATAACCGATTCAGCTAATCGGATTATGGAATTAGTAAAATTAAACACCAGGCGTGGCCTTTAAGAGGGCCCAAATGTCCCAGTATTAAATTTATTTTTTCAATTCCTTAGAACTTTCAAATCAAATTAATTAATTGAAATTATTTTGTTTTCAATAGCGGCTGATGAACCTCACGATTTGTAAGTATAATTTAATTTTATATAATAATATATCATTAAACATTTACAGAGCTTTTCAAACTGGTTAGGCTACAGATTTGTTAATTAATCAAGAATGTATTCAGGTTAACAGATAATATTTTGCTGCAACTATATTCTCGGTTTTTATAATACCCGAACAGGGGAGGTTAAAGAGGCGTGGTTTTTCTCCCAAAGATCAAGTAGCGAACAGATTCTCTGTTAGGCTGAATACAATCTTGATGATATATTGATGTACAATGAGCGAAAATGGAAATCCGTAGGTGCGCTTGTACTCGCTTTAGCAAAACATTTGGCAGTAAAATTAGACTCGTAAATCTCAGACGTTTCGCTCTAACAGATTTCAGAGAGCTAGACATTTGGGTGAATCCCTGTTTTAGCTATATCACCCTTTGGAAAGAAAAAAATATATTTGTGACAAACTGAGCCCGCTTAATTTCACTTTGAAATATGCGAAGCTCAGCAGTCGTCCATTTTAAATTTGCAGCTTCATCAGCCTTCCGAAAACACGCGCTGAAAAATGGAGTTCCCAAAACTCTCAGTCTCTCGAAGAGAGTGATCTCCATTCTATGACTCGTATATTCAAATGAGTTTAAAATTAGCATCTATTCCGTGAAATGAGCATAAATTAAAGCGTGTCGTCGTGAATTAATTTTTATTTTTGGCCCACCGTCGCGAGTGGAAAGAACGCCGTCAGAACTATCCGGGTCTATAAGGCAGTGGGACCTCGTGTCCCCCCTCCGCCCTTCAACAATCTAAATCCGGATCCTCGTGCGGGATAGGAACCTGTGTCATTCCTAATCTTAACAAGATGAACACGATTGAGTTACTAAGATATTTCTCCGCGGAGCAAAACCTTGGTAGAAAAGGCACACCTGTTTGAGATGGCTACGGAATAAGAAAAAGAACTTCGCGGAGGAAGAAAAATGGCCAACCTGGCAAAATTCGTTCTCTAAATTTATACGTGCTTTCATAGAAACGCTTGTTTTACGCGATGAAAGTGTCCTCTTTGTGCGCCAACGAACAAACTTTGTATCTCCATCACTTTCCATTTTTGTTTTTCAAAAATTCTGACATCTTCCAAGTGTTAGATGTTTGATCTACGCTTTCTATAAGTAACAATTACTAGACTAAATTACGTAGTTGCTAAAAATCTTTAACCTAACTTAAAGGCAGTAGGAACTAAATCTAAACATTTTACGCCACACGAGCTACGATTTTTTTTTGTAACGTAACTAGCGCCAATAATACCTAGGCAGAAATGTGCTGCACTAAAAACATGGAAGTTCATACTCCCTTTAAAGGAATACAAAAATCAATGAAATAATTTGGGCAGAATCCAGCTATAATTATAATCCGTAAGTCTGTTAATTTAATGAAATAATTACTGATGGCATATGTGTGGAATGACGTGGGGTTGACATAATAACGAAAAATACAAAACTTCAAACTAAAAAATTCTAAGATCAGCTCTCCGTTAAAATTTAGCACGTGGAAGATATAATTATAATTATTAACTTACGCTAGGAGCAGCAAACACCACACCCCACACAAGGAGAACGCAACCCGTCAAAAGTCGTGGATTTTTTTGTGTACGTTTTTCATTGGCTAGACGCTTTAGCGCCTGCCGCCGTCGGAAGGGGAAAATTCGGAAATTGTCTTCTCCCCCGCCCGTAAAACGTTCAGGGTTAAGGCTCGTGACGCTCGTCCAATGAAATTCGTACACAACCCTTCGTTAGCGTGTTTAAAGGCTAGCTGCGTTCTCCTTGCGTTTGTTTCTCCTAGACTTACGGTACTATAAGATATTTATAACATAAAGATATAGATTAAAATAAGATCAGATTAAGACTTGTCTAGGTTAACGGTAATAGTTAGTGTAGGGAGCTGTTGGCTCGATCTGGTGGCATGCAGGGCTTGCCACCACCCTCCTACGCATTGTAACCCGGCCACCTGAATTAAGGGCTTCAAAAGTCGCATGATGACTTAGGCCTAAGGTGGTGCCTTGGGTATTAGCCTAGCTGATTATTAAAAAAAAAAAAAATACAATAAACATCGTTTAAAGATAGCGCTGGTTAACATTCTGACGTATTACGCAACGCGCGTCTTAAAGCAACAACGTTCTGGAGCGATCCAACGTGAAGGCTGTAAATAATGGATATTTTATGGTAGGCTGCTTAGGGTATTTTAATAATGTTCATTCAGAAATAGAAAACCCGAAGACAAACACGAGCTATATTTAACGGCGTTATCAAATTAGCCGGTCCCATTAATAGCCGCGAAGACGGACCCTCGTTTGAAGCTGCCACTTATAGAATGCCGGCCGAATTGCCAAGTGCAGATAAGACTATAGACACACGCGCATCCGTAGAAGCGCGCAATATGGAATTCGACCAATTCTATTAAAAAAAAAGCACCGCGCGGATCAGAGTCGAGTTAAAATTAGAATGGAAGGCGGCGAATGCTGTCAAGCTGTCTGTCACACGGCGATATCATCGGTACAGAGAGAAATTATCGCCTACGATAAAACGCGAATTTTCGCCTCGCCTACATCGAGGAACAAACTTCTCGTTTGTGTTTCAATCCCAAAATTATCAGGGCCAAATCGTTTCCGTGTCACGAAATGCAATTAAAAACCTAAAATTTAATAGAGAAAGATAGTCATCGCTCGAAGAAAGAACCCATTTTAATACATTCAGTCGCGATAGAACGTAAAATAACCTATTCAAATTAATGAAGATGATAACTTCAATATTTTTAGGAAATATCGGGGGAGAATTTAGCTGGCATACCAACGCAGCTACTTCAACGTTGGGGTCTTTTGAACCTAGCGCCATCTGGATACGCAAATAACTAAAAACATTAGGGAATAGTTATCTTTTTCGAAAACAGATGGCGCCAAGGTCAAATAATCGCTACTTGAAGGATAGGATTTAACAGTAATTTTACATAAACCTTCAGGGAACCCGGAGTTAAGGATTGAACAAATATGACGGTTTATTTATTTTTTTTTATGCAAAATAAGCGAGGCGACCGTAGCACTTTCGTAAAAATAGCACAGCGGAATTTTCGTGGCAAAAACTCACTGTGTGAAATAGCGCAAAGAGGGATATTCGGCTCACTGCACTGAGCACAAAAATCAGTCGCGGAAAAATGAATTATGGCTTCTGAAATGATCATATACGTCTCTTGGCACCGAAGTGCCTGGAGAAGATAATCTCCAATAGATTAATTTTGAAACTATACATATCACTGATATTCAGCAGCTAAATTAGGATCAGGTCACGAATCTTAATTACTATTTCTCAGTTTTTATGACTGGGAGTTAGCCAAGATGACTGGCGACAAACTTATCGGTCAAGTTAGTCGAAAAGAACCGGGATTTACTTTTTTACTTTGATGAAAAAACTAATATTCCGAGAGAACTTGGCAGGCCGGGCGGAGATTCCACCGGCGATTCCCCACTACTTGATCCGCAAAATCTTCAAACAGTATCTCTAAAGGGTGCCCCTCGCAAATTAAATCATGAAATCATGATTTGAATCTTGTTATTTAAAAAAAATTTAATCACACAAAGTATTTCAATAAAGGAATTAAAAATGGCAAAAAGTAGGTTCCTAAAAAATTTAAATACATATCAAATCTAATCAAACTAAAATATTAAATAGTAATTTAATTTAATTGAGATTTCATTTAATTGAAGATCAACTAACTGAGAAAAGTATAATATCCGTTAATTACGCAGGATAAGAGCCATTATTTAAATAAAAATCAATAAATTCAATAAAATAAAAAAATCCGATTTGATTTGATTTTTATTAAAACAAAGTGCCAACCCTGGGGAAGACGATGGAGCACTAAAATGTTATGTAAAACAAACTTCAATATTGGAGCCTTAATTACATGTTATTATCATTTATAATATTCTTGATAATATTTAGTTTAATATGATAAAATTGGCGAATAAGTAGATAAGTCCATAATGAAAAGGGATAATAAAGCTAAACCCTAAACAAATTTGAAGAAATTTAAAAACTTACTAATAGCTCGTACCGATAGGTCTTCGAGCAAACAAAAACGCGAAACTCGGATCAAATAGATCTTAGAGTGAATAATTAAATTATTATTATTATTATTTTAATTTAATAATTCACTCGAAGATCTATTTGTTTAGGGTTTAGCTTTATTATCCCTTTTCATTATGGACTTATCTACTTATTCGTCAATTTTATCATCCTTTTCAATGCAGTCCATAGGTGGTTCCTTTTAACTTTAGTTTAATATGTTAATATTAAATTTAATTTTCAATGTTTTAAAATTAAGGGTGCTATTGTAATAGAGGGGAAAGGTTCAAGTTGGATACATAAAAGCTTTGGCGTCATCACGCGCGAAAAAAAGACCCAATGTCCTTTTTAAAATGTCCCGTTGGCAACACGGTGATGCATTAAAACTGTTTTACACAAGGGATAAGACAGATTCAGATAATCTGTACACCGAGTTCGTGCATTTAGCACTGTTAAAGGTACATATTTTCAAGAGTTCGCGAGTTCCATTTAGTACTGTCAAAGGTACGGCAGTGTACACCGAGTTCGCAGAGTGTCTTACCCCTCGGTTTTACAGCACGACTTTTTCTGCATTATTTAATTGAGGGGTGTATTTCCTTTCAATTGTTTCTTTGTTTTACGAGGGGAAAAAGTAGATTTCTCGCGTTACGTAATTTATGGACGGAGCGTTACCCTAAATTAACTATTTTAAGGGACTCAAAACTAAAATATTGCTTTTCGCTAAAACATAAAATACACTATGAAGTTTAGAGTAAGTAACGTTTTAATAGATGTTTCTATAATAAAAGTAAAAAATATAATATATTGCTCTTACATCACAAGACGCAGCACAGCTTTATTAGTATACTAACCGAGAAGCCCGCCTTACAGGTGGGCCCTCAGCTAGTTGTGTGTTTCGAGGCACTCCACCCCAGTACGCCCCCCCAACCCCTTTTACCCATGCGATAATTACCGTGGCACTCTTTTCCCCATAGTCGAACCACCGCAGTAAGGCGCCCTTCCTTTTTTCCATGCGATAATTTCCATGGTACCCTTAACCCCATAGTCTACCTCCCCCCGTAAGGCCCCCCCCCCTTTCACATGCGATAATTTCCATGGTACCCTTTTCCCCAAAGGAGAACCACCCCAGGAAGGCCATACCTCCCCTTTTTTCCCATTTGATAATTACCGTTCATCCCCTTTTTTCTCATGTTATAATTACCGTGGTACCCACCTCCCCCTTTTTCCCATGTGATAATTACCGTGGTACCCACCTCCCCCTTTTTTCCATGTGATAATTACCGTGGTACCCTTTTCCCCATAGTAGAACCACCCCAGTAAAGCCCTTCCTCCCCCTTTTTCCCATATGATAATTACCGGGGTACCCCTCCCCCTTTTGCGCATGTGATAATTACCGTGGTACCCTTTTCCCCGCAAAAATAACTCAAACTCGCAGTCGTACCAAACCCCCATGTACCCCTTTAAACCCCCTGTATCCAATGGCTAATGTATAAAGGCCACAGGACTTTTAAATCGGAACGACCCCGAAACCCCCCGCCCTTCCCCGTTTCCGAAACTAACAGGTCTTCTGAAACTACCCCACACTATCCTCCCCCCCCCCCCCCCTCCGAAATTTGCCGTGGAAACAGAGAGAAAATTTCTTGTGTATTGCGTGTTGGGACAAACACGGCCCAACTCTCAGGGACGACAGATTTTGAGAAAATAGATAGTCTAACCACCTCAGTAACGAAGCCAAAGGCAGTCTCGCTTTCCCTATGTTCCGCGGGTTGTTTTTTCCTCGCCGGCTTGCCTTCGCCTTCCTTACTGACTAACCAAAAGCTCAAAATAGATAGTCGAACCACCTCAGTAGCGAAGCCAAAGGCAGTCTCGGTTTCACTCTGTTCCGCGGGTCGCTTTTTCCTCGCCGGCCCGCCTTCGCCTTCCTTACTGACTAACCAAAAGCTCGAACGACGACGACGACGACGAAGCGGTTTTTATAATATAGATAGATTCTTTGCACGCGCGGTTTGCACGTGCACTAGAAAAACCTATATTCCTCGCTACTGTAGCGCGCGCTCGTAAACTTGTAAAAGTAAGAGACTGACATCTAGGAGCTACAAACACAACACCCCGCATAAGGAGAACGCAACCGATCAAAAGTCATGGATTTTCTTGCGTACAATTTTCATTGGTTAGACGCTTTAGCGCCTGCTGCCGTCGGAAGGGGAAAATTCGGATATTGTCTTCCCCCTTTCCGTAAAACATTTAGCGTAAAGGCTCGTCCAATGAAATTTGTACACAACACTGCCTTAGCGTATTTAAAGGCTAGCTGCGTTCTGCTTGTGTTTGTTGCTCCTAGGTGACATTAAAACCAGAAGGCCCCGTTATTTTATAAAAAGAACTATTAATTCACATTTGAGTGAATTGCAGATTTCAAAGTATAACGTGGCTTTCCCGCCTTGTTCATTTCAACGGGTTAATCTATATTGATGTGACGGAAAAGTATTCGAAAATAAACTTCGATATCTGATACAGTCTAGACTATATCAAAATTGAGTCTTTAAAATGGATTCTATCAAAATTGAGTCTTTAAAATGAATATTTTCATCTCGAGTTATATTTGGCCGCTTATCATCCGGTCATTTACCGTACGCGGATTTTTTTAACCTTTTAACCTATTTATACGTAAAATACAAATTTAATAGTGTTTTAATTACATTTAATGGTTTCTAATATGATTTTCTTCTGTAATAATACATAGATTTGGGCGTTTGGAGCAGTTTAAATTCCACGGAGGCTCTTTCAAAGCCCCAAATAATAGCGCAGAATGGCGGAGGCCTGGCGATGCCCCTTAGGCGAATGTGGCAGGCCCGTAGCCAGCCGCCAAAACTCGGGGGCGCTCAAATTTGTTTGGGGGCGCCAATGCCTTGATACTAAAAATCGTAATTTTTAACTCCCGGAAACTTTTAATTATACCGAAATTGGCTTTATTTTGTTATTTTTTAAACAGAATATTTTATTAAAAATATAGGTAACCGATGTTATATGATATTAGTTGGTAGTTGAGCAATCGATTTTTTTTTTGGGTCAGTCGGGTTGGTGATGCTCAAGTATTCATTTGGGTGCCCTGAGCATCTCTTGCGCCCCCCCCCCCCCCCAATACACAGGCCTGGACTTGAGGCCTCACTCTACAATTAAGACTCAGATTATTCGGGAAAATACAGGATATTTGCCAAATAAAAGAGCGTTTTTGATATTTCACTAGCTCATTAAGGAAAGATATCAATCCATCTCTTTGTACGGCACTCTTTTTAAACTAGAGTCAAGGCCACTGTAGCGAAAGAAGAGCGTTGAGTATACGAAAAAAAAGTACTTTCTTTAAAATTTCGAAGCGCGGTACAAGACTTTTGAGAGAAAAAAGGGCATAAGAAAAACATCTCTTCACGGTGAATCCCGAAGCTATTTTGATCTCGCGGTAGGAGAGGGAAACAGGTGCTGCCGCCTCCTCTACCAGAACAACCTATGACTAAAACAACGGAGTCCTTGGCGTCGTTTTGCATTTAGTAGGTCGAAGGCGACTATAATTAAACCAACGAGGAGGATCACAATGAAGGAACAATGACGCTGTGTTCGTTGTTTGAAGAAAACACGCCGGTCCCGCGGATATCCGAGGATTTTAAAGAAAGATAAATCTGACTTTTTCATTATTTTTGACCCAATTAAAATAACACTATCCCCTCGTCGGGAAATCGACATACCTAGCTGATTGTCCGTGCGCGTATACGAATCATTTCTCGAAGAACTACAGCTAACCTTCAAATAAAAAACAAAAATTCAGAATTTTTAATAATTTTGAGATTTCTTAAATAGAGGAATATTTTTTCCTAAACTATTTTTTTGACAATTTCTTTTATTAAACACTTTTGGCAGAGATCACTTCACTACTGATAACGTCGTACTCTTCGAATGTAGAATCAGTGTCGTATTTCGGTGATACCCTGGCATGGGCGAAAACGCGAATAGGGAAAAAAGAGTCCAAGAACTTAAGCCGTTAGGGAAGTTACGAAATTTCGAAGATAGTGTGGTGCAGCTCTCTGAAATATTAATACCTAGATGATAAGCGTAAATAAACCCACAATGAATCATTTCGATAAATTGAATGGGGCGAAAACAGTGGTTACATTATGTATCATTTCCGAAAGAATGCCAATTCGTTCGATCGTAGTCGCAGAAACTATAATTATAAACGGTTACAGGCTCCAAAAGTCACGGGAGCGCGAACCGCGGAGGCAGATGTCCCAAATCCACTCCGAGGTTGGCTCGAGAAACCACCGAAGGGAGCGAGAATCCGGAGAAGAGTTGAAAGCGCGGGGCTGTCGCGGGTAATTTTAGGAACTCAGTAAACTTGAGGGGGTGGTTGGGATTAGAGCGAGAGAGAGAGAGAGAGAGAGGATCAGGATAGAGAAGAGAGGGGGGCGTGGGGGAAGGAAGTTGCCCCATATTTGGCTTCCGTCACAGCTTTCCTCGGAGGGCTTCCGCGAGGATCGCTCTGTCTATTAATCGGGTCTCTCGGTATCGGCAGTACTCCAGGAACGGTTGACTCCGGAAGAGTGGCTTTTGCTCGCTGGAAAACCACTTGAGCCGACCGATCACTGGGCTCGTTTTCTCAGCGACACCCGCGGCAAGGATTAAAGGTTATCCGGGGCGAAGATATTTGTGAATTGTGAATCGTCGCGAAGAAGACATGGTGTTTGAGGAATACATTGTAGCGTCTTCTTCTTTGGATTAATATTTCGAAATTTCTTTCGCCGCCACTGTGACGGGATAATCCAAACATGGGCAAAGGGTAATTAAGATCGTTTTGTCGAATGCCTTTTTTACCCTCAGTAATATATTAGCGCGCCACTTTAATCTTACAAATATTCTTGACTTTCGTAACGTACGTTTCAAAATAATAGCATGTTCAATTCTCTGATTAGAAACTTCGGACTGCCCATTTGTCTTTTCCTAAAACGGACACCTTTCTACGGGCCGTGACCGATTTTACCCCTTATACAACGGTCAAAAGCCTCAAATAAATATTTTAAAAGAATGCGATAAGGAATATTTTTGTTAACATTCACAGACATTTATCTAGAGGATTAGCAACGACCAGCAACCATCGAGGTAAGATGGTTTCCCAGAGTCGCACCCCGCCTACAACGAATAAACCAAACGCCCCACCTTTAAGATAATTAACGCGAGGCGGTTGAAACACTCGTATCGAAGGGTATAAATGATAACGGTCGTAAATAATGAATCTTAGTGTCGTATCATATTTCAATAGAAAGCTCCTACTTGAAACTTAAAAAAGTATGGCTCGATACGTTTCTCTTCGAAAAAGGACGTATTCGGACACCTTGAATTTGCCTCTCAAGACCCGAAACGTATCTCCCATTATGCCTAAAACCACTTTAGTCTACCCCGAAGCGACGGCAGTCGCGGGAACTTGAAATCCTATTTTTAAACCGCCCCGCTCTAAAAATGATTTAAAGGAAGCTCCATTTATCAGCACCGTAGCTCAGAAATAACTTTTGTTCCTCTTAAACCCCCAATGTTTTATGTTTACAGAAAAAATATTCTTTTGAAACGTAGCCATTTTAGCTATATAGCGTAGCGTGCGATAGCGCTATCGTCGAGCTGGCAAGAGGGAGGGTGGATATAGTTCGTCGTCTTCTTTCGAGATACTTAAAAGGTGATGCTCCCGACCGTGATAGAGCCAGGAAAAAATATCTCTTCCAGCAGGCTGCACGTTCATCGCGCCGTTGAAACGCGCGAGCCGTCTTTCTGTCAATCCCAGAAGTTGACAGTCCATCTCGTTTACGCTCTCTTCGGCCTTATCGGCTAAAACGCGAGAGTTCACTGATGGCGGCTAATGAATTTAAAGCTGGGGAGAAATCCCGATTCGAATAGCTGATTCCTGAGCGTGGGTGGCGCGACCAAATGGAATACACTAAGTTTGATACTTAAACTGCCCTTGCAAAAACCCATTATGCTTAACCAAAGCGTAAGAGGTCCTCAGTACATTTGTAAAGAGCTCTTGATACTTTCGAGAAACTACACCGTTGTCAGTTCGACCTTCTTAGGTATCGATTTTCCTCGCCGATTCAGATATTTCGAAAAATTAATAAAAAAGACTAATTTACCTATAAGTAAAGAGCCGAAAACGTATTTATTGGACTCTCTACACCCATTAATATTATTAAAATTTTATTTAAAAAAAACTGCCATTGCAATTCCTCCTTTTTATTAAATTACTTTTAAAATTCCACCCACGGCCATTAAAAATTTTATTAATGTTTATAATTTACGTATAATCACGATTTAATATAAAATTAAAATAACCAAGTGGTTAGTTTAATTTGGCAGCCCGAAACTATTTTCAAGCGCGAGTCGCAAAACGTTATCCCAAAAAATTGCGATTTCTCTTATATACAGGGGCGGATTAACCCTTTCGGCGCCTTTAGGCACAGAAAAATTTGGCGCCCCTAGGCATTGGTCAGCTAAGGAGGGGCGTATCGGTTTTTAATAAATAAATAAATATATTTTAGTTTCCCCAAACCTTTTCGGCGTTATTTTTAGTAGGGGCAAGCCAAGTATATGGACCATGGGGCTTTATCAGAGTTTTGGCGTCCTTAGAAAAATGGCGCCCTAGGCACGTGCCTACTTTGCCTAATGGTTAATACGCCCCTGCTTGTATAATAGAAGCAAATAATTTCTAGAAGCAAATCCAATTGAAACAATGTAAACTATGACAATTCTAAGCTTAAACCTTTTGGCGTCCTAAGCTAATTGCTTCGAAGGTTACGTCCTACTTTTCATTTCATTTTAAAATTTCGGTGACACTTTGACGGCCACTTCTGGAGAAGCGAATGGTCCTAGAGTCGCGTACGACGGGACAAAAATAGCTCTCCAGTACACTCCCCCCTCCGCGTACAAACGGTTGGAATTCTTCGCGGATGCGGGAATAAAAAACACGAAGTAGCGCTCGCTCTCCGCAACGGTATCTTTGCCAACAAACCTCGGAAAAATTCAGAAACTGGTATAATTTAAATACAAGCGCAGTAATTACGCGAGCCAGGTTCCGTACAGCGGCATTCCTGTCTGTCACACCCGAAAAATGGACCAAAAAGAAGTAAAAAGCACTCGGGTCGCGGTCTCGACGCTTTTGCCAAAACGAGATCGCTTTACCTTAAGCTTTCTTTCTTCGCAAGGTCCCGTAAAAAACTAACCTCTTCATTTAAGTCGCTGGAAACTTTATACCTTAAGGATGGAAGCCCCGTAAACCAGTTACTTGGAAGGCTACGGATTTCTGAAACTGGTAAAAGGCCAAGTCCGCCAGCTATGAATGAAAAAGCGTCTTCCTTGACGGAGATGGACTTACACAGGTTCCGTTTATCACTATAGCCTTCAAGATTCGAGCAACTGGTCTATAGGGCTTTAACGATGGATGTATAAAATCGGGCGAACCAGAACACCAACGTATCAATATCCCGAGTTCATCAAGCTAGGAATATTCAATTTTAAACGAAATCTATCGGATACGCGTCATCGTTAAAATTTAAAAATATTTAAATTCAAAGGGGGGGGGGGGTACCGTTTGGTTTCGTTTTCACCTCATTGGTTTGTTGGGGAAATTCAAAAGTCTCTGATCAAATGTTTAGAGCCTAATAATTAACCTAATTTTCATTAGCTGCGGTACGTTTTCCCTCGCTAATTTAGTTTCCCCATTTCACGATAGGTAGCTGCTTAGTAAAGGCTGGACTTTTAATAACATTTTAGAAATAAAATATGATTACAACAAAACGGCAGTTGAATACGCCAAGCTTCAGTACTTTTGTCAATAGACGTTGAAGAAACATTAACACTTTTATTTGTCTATAAATCGAATTTGAAAGAACTGCGAGGGTGAATGTCGTCAATTTAAATTAATTTTAAAATTGTCAAAAATATTTGTTTTGCGAGTTTTATGTACTTAATTTGCTTAATAGATATTTTAATTCTATTAGGTGATAGTGGTGGTTCTTTGGAAAGAAAGAGAAGCCTAAGGCAACTCAAAATCTAAATCCGGTATAATCTTCGCGAACACCTGGGAACTATATACTCCTACTAGTTTGCAAATACCCTCTCCATTTGCTAAGAGGTTTTCCTTGTTAACAAAAAGTGGTGTATTGACTATAGTGAGTTGCAGTAGCAAGGACAATTTCAACTATCCTAAGAAATTTTAAACCGTGACTCGTTATGAAAAGTGACGTGGAATGTTTCTAAGAAAGTATAGGATACTTTTTTTTTAGAAATTAAACGTTTACGTTATGGAACTCCAGTTTTTTTTGGCAGCGGTTAAGAGTCATATTCGTGGAAATATATAGGCTGTCCACGTACGCGACTGTTGAATTTTGTTGAGATAAAATGAGCCGGCAGGAGGAGAAGGAGGGAAAAGATGAGTTCTCCTGATTCGAGAAAAGAAAATATCACTAGACGAAGAAAGATGCCTGTTCCCAAAGAAAACAGCCGAATCGCTTCATTGCGCGAATTAGCGTAGATAAATACTGTACACAAACTGTGATGCTTTGTACAAATATATAAGCCTTAAGTTACGTAATAATGTAAAAACAATTGGATTTTTATGCCAAGTATGCCTTCTGGCCGGCTCATCCGCTCAACAAAAGGGTCGAAAATAGCTCATCGTATAAACAAAAAATCTTTCGCTCGTGATACCTTCTTTCTTCAAAGCTCTAATAATTGTCTCGTCATATATGACAAAGAACCATTCGTTTAAACAACCATTTTTCCACTTGTAAATAAGAATTGGAACGTAGCGATGCCTTAAATTGTTACAATTTGGAATTTCTTACACTTCAAATATCAAACCGCGTTTCTTAATACCAAACTCGTTAATTTGACTTGAAAAATGGCGTTTTTTTATAAAATAAAAAAATTACGCTTTATTTTATAAAATTAGTTAACGATCCTGTTGGCAACTAATATACATCAAAAGTTGGATTATGTTCAACTTCTCCAGATTCATAAATTCAGTTCTCCAGAATTTAAAGTTGATGTATTTAAAAACTAATTAACTGTAGGCAAATATTAGGAAGATTAAGCCCTTACCAAAAGGTGTTTTATAGCGGTGCCAATGACGTGAACCTAAAATGGTCGTAATGACCCGTTTTTTGCCCTAGTCTAACGCTTTATGACAGTGATGTTTTTAATATTATTCAGAATTAAATTTATCTAGAAATATTTTGCATCCATTGTATCCCGCTAACCAAAGAGTTACAATTAGAGTATAATTTTAATGCGTATATCGTTTGCAGGCAAGTTGATGGCATCGCGCCGACGTTTGCCAAGAAACCGTCGATCCGACAGGAAGATGACGGTAGAAGGCTACTCTTCGAGTGCCGAATCTTGGCCGACCCTACGCCGGTCATTTGTTGGTTTCACAACAATAACTTGGTTGAGGGGAAGGGAAGATTTAAGGTGAGTTTAGATCATAGATATGTCTCCTAAATTGAAATTACTTGCCTCGAGTTTATAACGGAACGTCATAACAAGTGACCGATTTTTATGGTATCCAAAGGATGATTACTACAGCTTTAACAACTACCTTTTACGCCTGTATGAAAACTTCTATTATCTATTAGTATGGTCAAGAATGAATTAAGTTTAACAGATAAATTGTGGCTGCAACTACAGCCTCGATCTGTTTTTATGATTCGCGGAAGATATTATCCGCCTTCACGGAGTGTCTTGCCTTCTTTGATTACACGAGGATAAGTGGAGGTTTTTTTTTTCAGGAATCAGTGTGTTGCCCACATATTCCTTGTTTACCTTAATTCATTTTCGGTACATAATAATCGAAATGGGACAAGATAAATCTGGAACAATCTTGAACTTTGATAAATATTTCCGAAGTATCTATCCAATCACCTGTTTTACATTGTCGTTCCGTTTAATCGAATGGCTAGTGAGGATGATCTATCCAAAGCCATAGTATTTTTCTTCATAGCTCAATGCACTACAGGTTTTTTCGTAAAACATTTGTGGGCCCGGAAAAACCGGAAATCTACATGTATATTGTTACTTCAAACTACGTATCAAAAATATATAACATTAATTAATTATATGAGGTACCAATATGATAATTGCATTTTTTAAGTTGACTTAATATTCTAATACAATTAGTTTCCTAGAGATTGTTGGCAACTAGGAGCAACAAACACAACACCCCACACAAGGAGAACGCAACCCGTCAAAAGTCGTGGATTTTCTTGTGTACATTTTTCATTGGCTAGACGCTAGGGGAAACTCCGTAAAGGCTCGTGACGCTCGTCCAATGAAATTCGTGCACAACCCTTCGTTAGCGTGGTTAAAGGCTAGCTGCGTTCTCCTTGTGTTTGTTGCTCCTAGGTGGCAATTACTTATAGTGCTTTCCTGTGGTTATTAAAATAAAAATGGTTAGTTAAATCCAATTAAAAGCCCCTTGTAATGATTAGAAACACGTTTCTGGAATACACATAAAAACACACCGGGTAATGGAAATTTGTAAATTTCAGTCGTGTTGCTCCCAGTAAATATTTTAATTACATGTATTTTAGAAAAACTGGTTATGTTTCGTTAAAAAGGCTTAAATTAATGTACATAGAATTTTTAAACATAGAATGTCGTTTTTTTAATTTACAAAAGTGTACTTAATTAATAAATACTAAAATTATATGTCTTAAACATTTTATTGCAAGTCGGCTCTGGCGGTCAACATTTTAATAACTAATATTTTAGTAAAACAGGTTAATTTCTGAATTAAAATAAAAAATGCCTGAGCCAAAAATTGTTATTTGTACTCAAATGGCATTGGTTTAGTTAGGAATTTTCCCGCTCTTTTTTAAAATGTCGTGGGACATGTTAAATAAAAATGCAATACCAAAATTATTATAGAATTCAGCTACTCACCAATTCCAATTTTTTGGAATTTCTTACTGTCTGATAGTGAAAATATTAACGGTAACTCAATAGACCTAAGTATCGTTTTAGGTTTCTAGACTCAGAGGCGACTTGGGTAGAGTATTTCTACTTCCATTTAGTTCAGCGACAAGCGTTTAAAAATAGCCCGCTGAGATAACGGTAGTTACGGTGCACTAAGAAGAAACGGCGTGAATGCTAAAATTGGACGGCCCCATAGATAGAACTTAATGTAAACATATTTCACACCGATCGCCTTTTGCTAAAAACTCTCACGTACCGCGATTTACACCCCGCTTAAAAGGTTTTAGGCAAATGCCATATTTTTAAACAACATATTTTCCTATCAGCTTACGTAAACTGCCGTTGGATATGTAAATATATAAAAAAAAAGTTCAATTACATTACAAGATGATATCTGTCGAATTCGGGGATGAAGCTTAAAATTGCCTTTACAGAAACAATATGCAATACTTGAAAATATCGTAGAGCTAAGGCTCTTCTCAAGCAATAATATTTTACGGCTAGTCAGAAAGGCTTCGCAACGGCAAAGACTGTTTCAAAGACTTAGTTCCATCGCGTAAAAAGCTCACTGATAAGTACCCTGAAGTTTCTAAAATTAGTCCTTCAAAGTATGGCTTAAACACGACATCAATATATCTCGTACCCCTTACGTAATATAATATAATATCGTAATAATCTACACAATAAAAATCTATAGAAACATTATGGGGCTTTTAAACGAAAAATAATCAAATCTTTGAATGTTGACATACATTATGATTATGTATCGCAATGTACAACTATACAATGACTTATCCATCTTCTACGTTCATCAAAATCCACGAGGCTAGGAATTTCATAAAGTAGCGAATTGATCGTGAATGTTTCCAGTTTGAGGTCCGAGAAAGCGCACAACCACTACCAGTCCTTAATCTGGCACTGATTGAACCTTTCAACTACTTGCGTGACCTTAAGTAGCTAAAATGGCCTTGCCAACTTTCGTATATTCGAAATAATGATTAAATAATACAAACAATTAGAATTGTCCTATTTTTTAGTTATTCGCGGAGCTTGGCTAATTTGCGTCATCCTTAGTTGCTTCCTAATACCAGTGCCGTATCCAGAATTTTGGTGGGGGGGGGAAGCAATTGATAAATAAGGTTAAGAAAACCATACGTTTCGGGGGGAAATGTGACCCTTGTGCCCCCTCAGGCAACACCTCTGGGTCGTACCATATCCGGGTAACGCACAGTGATTGAGTTTAAAGCCCGAGGGAATTCAATATTAATAAGGAACGTTGCTATAAAGCACATTATATTATTATTTTCACGATCGGGATTATACTAATAGTCCCTTTTTCAATTGAAGGTGACAGCGGAAAAGGATGGAAATTCGTACCATTCGGTTCTGGAAATTAAAGATGTGACGGTCGAGGACGCCGGAAAGTACAAAGTAACGGCGAAAAACGAACTCGGGGAAAGCAACGCCACAATTAGTTTAAATTTCGACAGTAAGCAAAAAACACGTTTTCCCGCGTATGAAAACTCTTCCGCGTATTTTTAACGTGACATTTCTTTGTCCTAGGTGACGACGCTTCAGTAGGTGCCGACGGAGCCAAACCGACTTTTACAGAGAAACCGATCATTCGACAATCGGACGACAACAACAAAATTATTTTCGAATGCCGTCTAGTGGCCGATCCGAAACCAACCATAGAATGGTGAAATAACGATTTAGTTAGAAAAATTAAAGTCTAAGGAATAACGCGACCATTCTTTCGTTGTTTAGGTTCCACAAAGGAGCTTTAGTCAAAAACGCGGGTCGTTTCCAATACAACCTGGTTTCTGATAAAGTGAATCATATTGTGTCGTTGGAGATAGCGAACGTAGCTGCTGGAGACGGCGGGGAATACAAAGCCGTCGCTAAAAATAAAAATGGCGAAGCTTCCGCAAATATAAACCTCAATTTCGAAGGTAAAATGAAACGAATTAGGTAACCTTCACGCGTAATTACCCTTCTAAACTTTTTCTTATTTTCATTTTAGGGGACTCTGGGAAACCCAAGTACGTAGTGAATTTACAATTTACCAATATTTTATTTGTTGAAGTGCGTTATTTAGTTCACTGTCGTTTACCGACGGTAGCCATTCGTGAGATAGCTGTATCGACTTAATTCTAAAATATTTCAAATTCCTATTGAAAGCGTTTGATTTTTGATTATCCTTAGAGTTCCCGAAGGTAAAGCGCCGAGGTTTCCAAAGAAGCCTACAATAAGACAAGAGGAAGAAGGTCTCATTCTGGAGTGTATCTTGGAAGCGCACCCTTTCCCCGAAATAACGTGGTTTCATGGTACCAAACAGCTGAAAGACGGCGATAGGCTAAAAACCATGAAAAAAGAAATTAAAAAGGAAACTTACTTACTCGCTTTGGAAATAAGGGTCAGTGTCTTAGATGCCACTCGATTGGTTTTGAAAAAAATAAAATAAACTAAGCGTGGAAATTCCTTCAGGACCCAACCACCGAGGATGGTGGGAATTACAGATGCAACGCGGTAAACGCTTTAGGAGAAAGCAACGCCAATATTGCGCTTAACTTTCAAGGAGGTGATTCTCAGAAGGACGGAGAACCACCGTCATTTATCCAAAAGCCAAAGATCATTCCAAAGGAGGGAGGGGCGTTAATTGTCATGGAGTGTCGGGTAAAATCCGAGACCAAACCCACAGTTACGTGGTACCGCGGAACGACGATAGTCAAAGAAACCAATCGTATCAAAAGCAAAGTCACCGCCGCGGGTGAAGAAGAGTACATAGTCACGCTGGAAATTAAGGTAAATGTTGAACTAATCAAATTCAAAGAGTACGAGAATGTCAGTATTTAACTCTGTTTTCCATTCGCCAGGATGCCTCAAAAGAAGACGGCGGAACTTACAAGTGCAACATTAAAAACGAAGAAGGCGAAATCAACGCCAACCTTAATCTCAACATTGAAGGTTAGATGGCTTTCGTAATTTCATTCAGATGCCTATATAATAATCATAAAAAATATTAGCCTCGTCTCGGTTTTATAACCAGTAACTTTGGGAACATTTGTCTAGGATGATTGCTGGGGTTTTTTTTATCGATTTTAACTTTACATAGCCGTTTTTTGACTTTTATTATATGTTTTTTTGTCAACACGTTTGTGTACGTTCCGGTTTGTGGTTTCGTCTTTAAATAAAAATAAATTAGTGGGACGCGTGATGACACTATCTGTTTTATAATACAAAGCAATTTGTATAATTGGTGGTACCCCAGTAGTGCCTAGCGGACCTGGGGTATAGAAATGCCATAATCTGATGTCTCGGTTTACCGTTCGGTACCGGTAATAATAGTTTCAATTTGTCCGTAGGCGAGAAGGCACCCGAAGGTGATGCTCCTACGTTTGTTGAGAAACCAAAAATCATCCCCGAAGATGGAGGAAAGAGAATTATCATGGAATGCAAAGTCAAAGCGAAGCCCAAACCTAACATTGTTTGGTACCGGGAAAACACGGTCATTAAAGAGACGACCAGGATCAAACAAACGGTGAAGGAAGAAAAGGACGTGTACATAATCAGGCTGGAGCTCAAGGATCCTGAGTTGGCGGATGCTGGAATTTATAAATGCAACGTCAAAAATTCAGCCGGCGAAAGCAATGCCAATCTCACATTGAACATTGAACGCAAGTTTTCCTTTCGTATTAGTTTAACGCGTTTACCACGACTAACAAGTTCTTTCTCCGAATCCTTATAGTGGCTCCAGTGATCAAAGAGAGACCGAGGATTGTCCGACGCGAAAGGCACGAGAAGATTGTTATCGAATGCCACGTTCAATCCAACGCGAAACCCGAGTGCATGTGGTACAAGGAAACGAACGTGGTCAAACAAGACTCTCGCCACATCGTGCACATCAGGGAGGTTTCGAAGGGCGAATACGCGGTCGCCTTAGAAATCGAGAAGCCGGCTGGCATGGACAAGGGCTTCTACAAGCTCATCGCCAAGAACGAGAAAGGCGAGGTTACTTCCACGCCCATTCAAGTCGAGGTCGAGGAAGAACCCGAGAAAAAGAAGGAACCCGAAAAGAAGGAGCCGGAGAAGAAAAAAGAGCCCGAAAAGAAGAAAGAACCGGAACCGGAGAAGAAGAAAGAACCCGAACCGGCGAAGAAGAAAGAACCGGAAAAACCAAAAGAAGAAGCCAAGCCTAAGGAACCGGAGAAGCCCAAGGAAACTGCCAAACCGAAAGAACCAGAGAAGAAAGCCGAAGCACCAAAAGGGAAAGAACCGGAGTAAGTGACCATCCGGGAAAGTACCCGTTGAATATAAAGATATTATTATTATTATTATTATTATTATTATTATTATTATTATTATTATTATTATTATTATTATATCTTTATTTCAAATAGAATTAAAAAATAATAGTATAAGATCTGCTACTTCATGGATTAAAAATAATTAAGTTTAATCCATGAAGTAGCGGATCTTTTCCTATTATTTGTAAATTCTACATTAATTTTATCATGGAAAAAAAATTTAAAATATTTATTTCAATTACTCTACCAATTTTAGAAAGCCGAAAGGAGAAAAGCCTAAGATTCTATCGAAACTTACGGCAAAGGTACCAATAAAGAGTTTACGTATTCACTGAAATCGTACGTTTAGAACAAATATACGTCTAGAAATCTCGCTTATACAAGAAACAATATCAAACGTAATACCATTCGAGACTTACGATTTAAATACGTAAATTTAATTGAAGTTTTCCCTATTTACATTTTTAACACTTATATTTCGTTGTATTTAGTCTGTCGACGCTGGTAAAAGTGTGGAATTTATCTGCGAGATTGACTCTACCTCGAAGACTACCGTTCAATGGTCAAAGTAAGTCCAAGGGCTTATGAGAGATCTCGCGATAGGGAAAACGAGGCTGTGTGATGAAACAAAATACATTTATGTCACAGAGCCAGAAGAGAGGTCAAGGAGACTAAAGAAATATCAATTACTTTCGATGGGAAGTTCGCGAAACTGTTAATATCGCAGACAAGCACTTCTCACACGGGAACGTACACTTGCAAAATCATCAACGAATACGGAGAAGAAGAAACATCCGCGAAACTGACGGTTAACCGTAAGGCTCTCATTGTCAAGTGTGGGAAATGTTTTCTGGAAAAATGCATTGTGTCTATATGTTTTATTAATCACGGGCAGCATTTGATCTTTGATATCAAATCCCATTAAATATACCGTAACATTCCTGAACATTTTAAGTACAAATTTTAAATTAAACTACTAATCTTTCATTTACTACCGAGTTTTACTATTTTCTACTTATAAAATTGTAATTTTGCAATACTAACAAATGATTATTAATATTAATTAAATTTAACAATGAATAGTTCAGCCTTTATAAAAGTATTAAATATTCCAAGTTATTAATACGCATGTACCATACTATTGAAATAATTCCAAATTTAATCTGAATTCCTTGTCTAAAATATTTGCCGAAACTATTTTTAAAAAGATAACTGTTTGTGAAATTTTATTTTGCTAATAAAACGTTGATGAAATTGTGAATTTTGTGAAAAGCTTTTGTGAGAAGCTTTGTGGTGTTAAAATTCAAGGAAGCTTTTGTGTGAAGCTTTCGTTGTTCAATTTTAGAGAGCTTTTGTGTGAAGCTTTCGTAGTTCAATTTAAGAGAGCTTTGGTGTGAAGCTTTCGTAGTTCAATTTAAGGGAGCTTTTGTGCGAAGCTTTCGTAGTTCAATTTAAGGGAGCTTTTGTGTGAAGCTTTCGTTTGTGAAATTTAAGAGAGCTTTTGTGTGAAGCTTTCTTTGTTAAATTCAAGGAAGCTTTTGTGTTAAGCTTCCGTGGTTCAAATTAAGAGAGCTTTTGTGTTAAGCTTTCGTTGTCCAATTTAAGAGAGCTTTTGTGTGAAGCTGTCGTTTGTGAAATTTAAGAAAGCTTTTGTGTGAAGCTTTCGTTGTTTTCTGAAAACGTTAGTTGAAAAACGTTTTATTGAAACGTTTTTTAATATCGTTTTAAAAACTGTTTTGTTTTGGAAAAAAACAAATCTGTCAATATGTTTGTATAAAACGTATTTGTTTACGTTTTCTGACAGACGTTGAGTAACAGCGTTTGTGATAAAATATTTGTCGTGAAAAGTTGGCGATACCGGTAACGATAGAAAGGTTATGGCTTTTTTTCTCCATAATTCCAGTTAGTTGTTTGTAATAGTAGATTATTTTAAAATAACACTAATTAAAATTAAAATTATTTTACTTACGGTTTACTAACTCGGATTTGAAAATGATCCATATTTTAGCTATTAGTATACAGTCACACTTAAAAGAAAGGCGTAAAACATTTGTACGTTATTAGTTAGCTGGTCATAAATGTTTAGTAATTAGTAGTCAAGCTCAGTTACCGGTATAACAAAAGCCGAACACGATTTATGTTTCAAACTAAACCAATAACAAAACAGGTTTGGACTTCAAGCACAATCGAATTGCGGGAACCACAACTTGCACGGCGTATGCACAGTCTTTGAATAGTTTAGAAATAATCACAAACTAATTAAATGTTTACACGTTTCAATGTTCAATGTTTCAAATATCAGCGCCAAAAGGAAATGATTTCAAATCTATGAAAGAATTGCTGAAGCCGGCGCCTGGCGGTGAGAAAGAAAAGAAAAAGGCCGAAGAGACACCCGCCGAAAAGGTCGAAGCCAAGAAAGCCGAAACTGTCGAGACGAAAAAGGTCGAAACGCCGAAAGAAGTACCAAAAATATCGGTGGAGGAACCGAAAAAGAAGAAAGAGAAAGACACGATTCCCGCGGTTCCCATCGTCAAGGAACCCACTCCGGAGCCATCCAGGAAAGATTCCGTCGATTCAGCGGGCTCCAGAAGAGGATCGATGTTGGACGCGGGTACACCGAATTTATCTCGGAGACCTTCCATCATCGTGGCGGATGAGGTTAGTTTATACTAATTTGACATCGAAAAGAAGTAATAACCGTTATCCGCTTCGTATTTTAGAAAGGCATGGCTATTGACGACCAAACTGGCGCGAAGAAACTTTTGCGACCTGGTGAAATGCTCGAAGTTGGCAGAAGACGCAAATCTAGCGTCGATATACGTCGAAATAGGTAAAATACAACGTCAAAATGTTATCGAAAGATTTTCAATACCGTTCGAGTATTATATTTCTTTTATCATTTTCTTTAATAGCGTTTCTCAAGAAATCGACAAAGCCGATAAGCCGTCAACACCATTGCGGCCAATTCCAGAAGACACCGAGGGCCCACCGTCCATCGTGGACTACGGAGATAACGTGACGGCCACCGAAGGACAGACTGGCGTCATCACTGTCGGAATCGAGGGTAATCCCGTCCCGACAGTGAGATTCTTCAAGGGGGCCACCGAAATTTACGAAGGCGGTCGATACGCCATCGTCACCGAAACAGAAACGAATGAAGTGTCTCTCTGCTTCAGAAAAGCGAAGTCAGCCGACGAAGGAAAATATAAAGTGGTGGCCACCAACAAACACGGCGAGGATTCGGTCACGATCACCGTCTTCGTCAGTGGTAAGACACGATTGAGTCCCATTTTCTTAGTTCAGCAACTAGCGAATCGATAATGTTCTACAAATCTAAAAAAAATTACATAACAGACGAGAGTGGTATGGACTTCCGCGCTATGCTGAAACACAAGCAATACGCCAAATGGAAAAAGAAGGAGCAGAATTTGGACATCAACCTGAAGAAAGCGGAAGACGACGGCAAGCCGGCTCTCAAAGGAGGAAAGGTAACCTTCGCTCTCATTTCCTTTTTAACTTATTAATCAAGAGAGTAATCCACTGATCACGGTACTGCAATGATCGTGCTAATAAAGATTAGAATCTTTTATATTAATTTATAACCGTGATGGCTACTTTGCTAATTGGTTACGACCAACAATGATCGAGATTAAATTATCTAACTACTTAATGCGTTCAGGGTAGACCACTGTAACAGATTTCACTGGTTTTACGTAATGTGTGATTTCTCACACGCAGAAATATGTTTGTGTTCAGTAACAAGTCTCATTTCTGAGATTGTCCGTTGAGTGTCTATATAATACGTATCTTTAATTTTATCAAGTAACAACGGGAATAAGTGATTCCGTAAAAATTACGTCATTTTTAAATTGCGTAATATTACGCTCACCCAATCGTTTTTAAGAGTCAAATAATCCTTCTAATCAATGAAAGGGTCGATTTGCCTTATTCCGGTTGTTACGAAAGTGAAAGAAAAATAATACAAATCATGGCTGCTATAGATTGAGTGACCCTGACTATCCGCATAAACTACCCTTTTAATAACCCATACAAGCTACAGTGACTTTATGTCGAAGGATACGGAAATAAATTTTATAGGACGAAATGTTAATCTGATTATTGTTTGTCAAAAATTGTGAATATTTGTGAAAACGCTTAACGGGTGTTCAGGACGACGAAGATTTCTCTTATCTTGGTGTTCGTCGATTGTCATTGGCTGAAGTTATTCCCGATTGGCCAGTTCTCCAGAAGGTCCCCAAAGACGAGGTTCGACCAGAGTTGTCTGTCCCAACCTTCGTCCTCGTGTCTATTGTCTTAAAACCGTTCCCAGACCTACAGTGTTATTGTTACTGGTTACATACACAACGCGGACAACAACTCAGAATTGATGAGAATTTTTGGGCTATTTGCCATTGGTTCGGAAACTGACCGATGGTTTTCCGCACTACGATACCAAGCTGTAGTAGCGGTACTCGATCTTTTCTTAACCAACCGCAAAATATAATACTGCAATATTAGACCTACATAGTGTTTATTTAGGCTGACAGGGTCTTCCGAGCTCCGAGTATAACAGCTTATAAAAACTCGTTTCGTCTGGTTTATAGTTAGGCTTTTTTTAAGGTGTTAAGAGGATACCACCGCGTTTCTTTTTCTTTTTTTATTACTACGTACCTGGAATACCCTGAAAGCCCAAATACGTAAATTGGTTTAATAACTGTGAACCACTTACCTAATGATCCTGTCTTTCCGTTTTACTCGTTGTACCTATATGTTACTCGTAACATATACATTTTTTGGAAAGTTTTTCTTTTACAATTTTTAGTATATTTATTTTTGTTTTTTTTTGTTAAATTGGAATTTTTTTACGTGTAGGCTTACTGATCACTGTGTCGTTTGTGTGTCTGAGCATTTGTCCCTATAATGTGTTGTGTTGTAGAACGGAGAGCGTCGAGGTTCTGGTTCCGGAAGTCGGCGTCAATCGTTAGCTGAGCTTATCCCAGATTGGCCCACCCTACAAAGAGTCAGCCGGGAAAATGAGGTTTACATTCTTTACAAAACATCCTACCTGGCAAAAAGCTCTATCTCTCTTTCCTTCCGCTTCTTTTTCTCTTCTGGTTTTGAGCTCCACTTCGCAAAGACAACGCCGTACGACGTCGCAATGACAGTGTACCGTTCGAGTACCAATATGTGCACTGCGCTTTGTCATTGCGATTAAAGTGGCGGTGTTTCTTCCTAAAATCGTCGAACCCCTGTTCTGCGCTTCAAGCAAAATCCTTCAGATAGTGGGCGTATATACAAATGGGCGAGCTTCTGCGTTTTTGATTATCCACCAATTAACGCTGTTTCGAATATCTTTGGCGGCACTTGGTTTTGGCTTTTATTTTCACCCACTCCCTCAAATACCCTCTTCTCAATCTTACTGTCCCCCACTCAATCTGAAATTTATCCGCAGCTTTGTTTTTGATTTGTTTCTGGCAGGCTCTTACGCGGATGGTTTTACTCATCAGCTTAAAAAATGTTTCTGGTATCGACCTAATTCAAAGCGTGGCTTTGATTCGGCAAGACGCGCTTAATGTTTGATGTGCTGTGCGTTTTGTCAAATTTATATTGATCCGTTCTATATACGTATCACACGCCCTGACATAAACCAAATAACCATTTACCCTGTTTTCACTTAAAATGGTTTCACTACCTGGATTTGAATACTTCTAATTTACTAAAGACGCTTAAAACTAAAACTCTTTGTAAACATTTCAAATTAAACCGTCATTAGAACAAATTTCTAAAATAAATTCGAAACTTTTCCAATAGAAACCAGATATGTTCATCAAACCTTTGGAACCCCAAAAAGCCAAAGAAGGTAAAGACAAAAAAGTTCGCTTCGAGGCTGTCTTCTCGAAAACCGGTATCAAGGCGAAGTGGTACAAGAACAAACAAGAACTATTCTTGGGCAAAAAGTTTCATATGAGCAGCACTGGCGATTTGCACGTTTTGGAGATCATAAACCCCGTGGCTGACGACACGGGTAGATACATCGTACAGTGTTTGGATACGCAATCAATGGCACCTTTAGAAGTTGACGGTAAGAAAAGTGTCAATTGACGAAAGGCCGATTTTTTAATGTAGCTTATTTTCAGACCCTGATCCCGTCTACAAATTCGTCAAGAAACTACCGCCCAAGAGCGCCCAATACTGCACGAAGGAAGCCGTATTGGAATGCTCTACTAACCACTATAAAGCACCCGTCAAATGGTACAAGGGAAGCAAACAAATTGAGGTTAGTGTACGGCCGCAGTGATAAATTTGGATTTAGATTTCAAAGTTTATTTATTATAGTCCAGCGATAGGTTCCTCATCGAGCAAGATCCTTTGGGTCGCAAGATTTTGAAGATCTTAGATTGCACAATTGAGGATTCCGACGAGTATACGTGCAAAATTAGCCCCGAAGAAAAAACAACGACTAAGCTGACTATCACTGGTAAACGGATGACGTTTTTCTATGGTCAAAGTAAACGCTATAATTTTAATTATCGGTAGATCAAAAGTTTACGTTCAACAAACCACTGAAGAGCATGAAAATCTTGGAAAAAGAGACGGCAACCTTCGAATGCGAAGTAGACGAATGGGAAGCCAAGGTCACATGGTTCAAAGGTGATAAAGAAGTTAAAGCGGATAAAAGGTATAAACTAGAATCTCACGAAACTCGTTAGTTTCTAATTGTCATTAAATTTGTACGAAATATGAACTAGGACCGAAATCGTCTCCGAAGGTCGCAAAAGGCGCTTAATCATTAAAGGCGCCAAAGTCACCGACGAAGCGCAATATACGGTAAAAACTAACGCGGAATCCAGCACTGGTGAACTCATCGTGGAACGTGAGTAGAAGAAAATGCAAATATGTCTACCGATAATTGGGTTTCTTACGCAAATCGACCATTATTTTTGAACAGCCGCGAACAAGTTCGTCAAAAAACTGAAGGACACTACTGCCTTGGAAAGAGAAAAGGTTATCTTGGAAGTCGAACTTCTCGATACTAAAGCGCCGATTCTGTGGTTTAAGAATGGCCAACCGGTGAAAGTCGATTTGCGCGTTAACGTCAAAAGTTTCGAAAACGGTGTTCATCACCTTATTTTCAACTCGTCAGAAATAGACGACACGGGCGACTATCACATCGAGAGCAAAGACATCAAATGCAAATGCAAATTTACCGTCAATGAAGGTCAGATGCAGCCACCTTAGATGAATTAATTCCGTTCGAATGTATATAACTAACACATCTATATTAAAATTAACAGCTGAAAAGGTTCCGGAAATAAAACTTGATAAATTTGAATTTGTCGGTGATGCTGGCAAGCCATTTATAATAGAAGTCCCGTACGTTGGTAAGTAAGCTTATGCCCAATATATTAAAAAAATGAGTTAAAAGATTGCTTCTAAATTGTTCAATGCCCTTACTTAAACAGTCAGAGGAACGAAACAGTCCGACGTTACCGCGAAGTTGACCAAAGGTGGACAAGCCATCAGTAATAAAGAATGCGACATCGCGATCAAACCCGAGATGGCGATTTTGACATTCAAAAAAGCCGCTCGAGTTACATCCGGCGCGTACGAATTCGCCTTATGCAACGCCCAAGGAGAGGGAAAATGCACACTCAATGCCAATGTCATTGGTAACTGTCTACGACTGACCAAAAAAAACTCACTACCGTAAACTAATCTTAACGTTTCACCCCAGATGTGCCAACGCCTCCCGAAGGTCCGTTGGAAGTCACTGACGTCTTCAGAGACCGTTGTAATCTGGCCTGGAAACCACCAAAAGACAATGGTGGATTGCCACTGAAACATTACTTGGTTGAGAGACAAGATTTGGGTGTTCGAGGAGGTTGGGTCGAGGTTGCTCAATGCGAAGACACTAAATTTGCCGTTACCGACTTGGTACACAAAAAGGAGTACAAGTTCCGCGTTCGAGCAGTAAATCAAAAAGGCGTCTCGGAACCTTTAGTAGCTCCGAAGAATACTTTCGCCAAAGATCCTTACGGTAAGCATCCGCGCTCTCGCGTTGCTAAGGTAAGGTCAACTATGAGTAAATAACTCACGTTTCAGATGAGCCATCTAAGCCTGGCAACGTTGAAGTAACCGATTGGGACAAAGATCGCGTAGATCTTAAATGGGTGGCGCCAGAAAAAGATGGCGGTTCTCCCATTGAGGGATATATTGTCGAATACAAAGACAAATTTTCAAGCGAATGGGTCAAAGCTATGGTATGATTATTTGCTCATTAACTATGGGTGTACGTTTATTTATGTGCCGATAACTTTACACAGGAAATACCTGCTGATCAAACTAAAGCTAGAGTCAGAAATCTCAAAGAAGGCGTACAATATGAATTTCGGGTTATTGCGCTCAATAAAGCTGGTCCTGGTGAGCCCAGTGACCCAACGAAACCCGTCATTGTAAAAGCGCGATTCGGTAAGAACTTAACTAGAAACTTAACAAATTTATTAATTTTGCAATTCTTACCTCTATGTGTGTTTCATTAGTAAAACCGTACATTATTGGTGATGGTGTGAAGTCCATGTGCGTTAAAAAGAACCAAATTGTCAAATTCGATATTACCTTCGGTGGAGAGCCACCCCCGGAAGTCAAATGGACCCTAAACGGCAATGAAATAAGACCGAACGAAAAGTGAGTTTTTAGTTCAGTTGAACATAAGAATAGCATTTTCACCTTGGTTTCAATTACTCAGAACCATCATTGAAAATACCACGAAAACCACGATGATCTCAATTAAAAATGTTGTAAGAGCTGATAGCGGAAAGATGGCCTTGGTGCTAACTAACAGCTCTGGCGTTTGTACTGACGAATGTGATATTATCGTACTAGGTAACGCGATTCAATTTGTCACGAAAACTATTTGGAAAGGTGGTTGGCTGTTCTATGATTAAAGGAAAATTTATTTTCAGACAAACCAACCCCCCCTCTCGGGCCATTGGAGGTCGAAGAGGTATATGCTGAACACGCCACAATATCGTGGAAGAAACCAAAGGACACCGGAGGACAAGACCTCAAAGGATACGTCCTTGAGAAAATGGATATGGATACAGGACGTTGGGTTCCATGCGGCGAAGTTGGACCTAACATGACAAAAGCCAAGGTTGAAGGCTTGACTCCAAAAAAGAAGTATAAATTCAGAGTTAAAGCAGTCAACAAGGAGGGAGAGTCCGAAGCTTTGGAAATTCCTCACCCTATTTTGGCCAAGAACCCCTACGGTAACGCAATCGCGACTGAAGATTTGTTAATATTTGAAAATTCAAACAACTCCCTTTCGTACAGACGAGCCTGGTAAACCAGGGAAACCAGAAATCTACGACTACGACAATACGAAGGTTGATCTGAAATGGCCTAAGCCGGAAAGCGACGGTGGCAGACCAATTCAACACTATATCATTGAAATGAAAGATAGATTCAGCGTTGAATGGACCGAAGTTGCCAAAACGGAAGACAATCAGTGCCAAGGCACCGTTACTGGTTTAAAAGAGAATATGGTGTGCCAATTCAGAGTAAAGGCTGTAAATATCGGTGGCGTAAGTGAACCGAGTGAGCCGACACCAAACCATGTCGTAAAACACAGGAACTGTAAGCGTTCTTATTCCCTATTTCTATTTTACTAATAACGAAAGGTTCACCTAATTTTCGTATTTTAGTGAAACCGTACATCGACCGAACCAATTTGAAGACTGTGATAATCAAAGCTGGACGTACGCACAAATTCGAGGTGGACATTCGTGGTGAGCCTCCGCCAGACGTCGTATGGACCTTGGGCGAAGGCGTTAAAGTCGTCGACGATGAGCACCGCAAAATTGAAAACAGAGAATATCATTCCGATTTCACAATTACCAAAGCGTTAAGAAAGCATACGGGGCTATATACAATTACCGCGACCAATCGAAATGGTAAAGACACCGTTACTGTGGACTTGACCGTTTTGGGTAAACCTTCGAGACCAGAAGCGCCGCTCGAAGTGTCTGACGTTCACAAAGAAGGCTGCAAGCTTAAATGGACCAAGCCGAAGGACGATGGTGGAGTTCCAATTCAAGGTTACGAAATTGAGAAACTTGATAAAGAAACTGGACGATGGACGCGCTGCGGAAAATCGGACAAGCCCGAGTTTGAGGTTACGGGTCTCACACCAGGCAAAGAATATCTGTTCAGGGTCGCTGCTGTTAACGAAGAAGGCGAATCTGAACCGTTGGAAACACTGCAACCAATTATTGCTAAGAACCCATACGGTAATTACAAAAAAATATATAATTTATACTAGTAATAATATTGCTAAAAGACTAAATTTTCTTCCAAATAGATGAACCCTCCAAGCCTGGTACACCCGAGTTGGTTGACTGGGACAATTTCAGCGTCGATCTCAAATGGGAGAAACCGAAAAACGATGGAGGAGCGCCTATTACGAGATACATTATTGAGAAGAAGGAGAAATTCGGATTTAACTGGGAGCGCGCCTCTGAGGTGACCGGAGAAAAATGTGAAGGGAAAGTTACGGATCTTAAAGAAAACCAGGAAGTACAATTCAGAGTGATCGCCGTGAACAAGGCCGGTAACAGCGAACCCAGCGATCCCACTAAAAACCATCTTGTGAAACACAGGAAATGTAAGGACAATCTTACGATTACGATCTAAATTTGTATGCTTATATTTATTAGATCTAATCGAAAACATTATTTATATTACAGTAAAACCATTTATTGACCGTACGAACCTTGATTCTATCATGATAAAGGTTGGTAAGGTGGTAAAACTGGACGTTAACGTAAGAGGCGAGCCTCCGCCGAAAATCACTTGGACGTTAAAAGAGAAGGTAACATTTGTATATTTAGGATTAGCTTAATGAGCGAGGTCTAACACGCGGGCGCAATTTCAGTTGGTTGAAACAAAAGACAACGTTGAAGTTATAAACGTTGATTATAATACTAAACTAAATATAAATGACGCCAAACGCAAAGACTCTGGAATGTACAAAATCGTAGCTGTTAATGAACATGGTCGTGACGAAGCGGAGATTGACATCGTCGTCTTAGGTACAGTAACCCAAAATATGGTGTAAGGAAATGCGGCAATTCCTGATAAATTTTGAAATATCAACAGGCGCGCCGTCTAGACCGAACGGACCTCTCCAAGTTACAGACGTCAACGCTAAAGGCTGCAAATTGGCATGGAAGAAACCGGACGATGACGGCGGAAAGCCAATTTCTCACTACCAAGTCGAGAAATTAGATCCCATCACTGGTAACTGGGTGCCTATTGGCCGAGTAGACAGAGACAAAGAGGACTTCCAAGTCACGGGCCTAACACCAGGAAAGGAATATCAGTTCAGGGTTAAAGCCGTAAACCCGGAGGGTGAATCCGAGCCATTGGTAACGGACAAACCCATCATAGCTAAGAATCCCTATGGTTAGTACTTTCGCCCCAGTTTATATTGAAATAGGTTATTGGTAATAACATTATTAATGCGCCAACAGATGAACCAGATGCGCCAGGCACGCCAGAAATTGCCGACTGGGATGAGAAACGAGTTGACCTTAAATGGACACCACCCAAGAAGGACGGTGGAGCACCCATTTCTGGTTACATCATCGAGAAGAAAGAACGTTTCGGTGGTGAATGGGAGAAATGTCTGGAAACGAACAGTTCGAAACCGGAAGCCACGGTGCCCGATTTAGTTAAAGGGCAACAATACCAATTCCGAGTTCGAGCGGTTAACAAGGCTGGTCCTGGCGCTCCTAGTGAATCTACGAAACCGCATATTGCCAAAGAGCGTTACTGTCAGTATTTTGTTTATAACGGAATTCTTTTTTGAAGGAAAGTTTTGTTAATCCAACGTATTATTTTATAGTGAAACCTTCAATAAATCGCGAAAACTTGCAGCCAATTACGATAAGAGCGGGACAAACGGCAAAATACGATGTTGAAGTGTCTGGTGAGCCTCCGCCGAAGGTCTCATGGATCTTCAAGGGTGCTGAACTAGAAAGCAAGAACGATATCACCATAGAGAATCCAGAGTACAAATCTAACATTAAGATAAGAAACATGAAACGCAGACAAACTGGGGTCTACACTGTAAAAGCCGAGAATACATCAGGTGTAGATGAAGCCACCGTAGAAATTACCGTTTTAGGTATGATTTTCTTGCGTCTAAATATAAGTACTGTTCAACTAGAAAGCTGTAAAATCACTTTTAGTGAGTTAGTAATATAAACGTTATAACTGTCACTAGTGTAAGCTGATTTTTCTGAAATTGCTGGTGTTTATTTTTTACAACCAGTAGGTGATACTTATTGTTTTTAATTGAAATCCAACACCATTTTGGGATTTCATATGTAATAACCTAGGAAATATTTAGCCAATTTAGTTTAAATTCTACGGGAGCCAAGAATAGGAATACTCACTAGCTCGGCTCAATATTTATAGCAGATCCAACTAAATTCTGGAAATTTGTTTACTGACTTATAGACAAACCGGCGAGACCCGAAGGTCCGCTAGAAGTGACCGATGTTCACGCCAAAGGCTGCAAACTCCAATGGAATAAACCCAAGGACGATGGTGGCCTACCACTTGAAGGCTACGTTGTTGAGAAGCAGGACGCGGCTACTGGTAAATGGGTTCCGGTAGGAAAGGTACCGAAGGACGCCACGGAAATGGAAGTAACTGGTTTAGAACCTGGCAAAAAGTACAACTTCCGCGTAAAAGCCGTTAACGAAGAAGGAGACTCGGAGCCTTTGGAAACTGACAAATCTACTTTGGCTAAAAATCCATACGGTATGAAATTTTTATCTCAATTACTTGGCACTTAAAGTAATAAAGGACCAAATTAGTAAATTTTATGAACAAAATTAGATCAACCTGGCGCACCGGGAATCCCGAAAGTGGCAGACTACGACAAGGACTTTGTACTTCTAAAGTGGGAACCACCAATGAAAGACGGTGGTGCTCCAATTACTGGATATATCATTGAAAAGAAAGACAAATACAGTAAAGACTGGGTTCCTGCGGCTGAAATTCAAGGTAGCACGCCACAAGGAAAGGTTACCGGGTTGAACGAGGGTGATAAATACGAGTTCCGAGTTCGTGCGGTAAATAAAGCCGGACCAGGTGAGCCCAGCGAAGCAACGCTACCGCATTTGGCCAAACATAAAAATCGTAAGTATTGAATTTACCAAATTCCAATTTTCTAGTACTTCATTGTTTTTTCCTTAAATTTTAGTCAAACCTCGTATTGACCGAACCAATCTAAAAAACATTACCGTCAAGGTTGGTCAAGCCATTACTTTCGATGTAAACGTAATTGGAGAACCAGCACCAACAACCGTTTGGAAATTCTCCGATAAAGAAATTGTTAATGGTGATGAATTACGAGTCGATAATTTAGATTACAACACGAAGCTATATATTTTACGAGCAACTCGCAAAGAGAGTGGCATTTACAAATTAACGGCTACTAACGCATCTGGCTCTGATGAGGCCACTGTCGACGTTCTGGTACTTGGAAAGCCAAGCAAACCCGAAGGGCCATTAGACGTTTCCGGCGTACACAAGGAAGGATGTTCGCTCAAATGGAAAGCCCCCACGGATGACGGTGGAAGCCCCATCGAAAGTTACGAGATTGAAAAGATGGACGAAGATACTGGAGTTTGGGTGCCTGCTGGCAGATCGCACAAACCAGAGTTTGAAGTCACCAATCTGACGCCAGGGAAAAAATACAAATTCCGGGTACGCGCTTGCAACAAAGAAGGAGATTCTGACGAGCTTGAAACTGAAAAAGCTACTTTGGCCAAGAATCCATTTGGTATATGCCCTACATCACTCCATCCTTTGAAATTATTTTAACCGCGAACATTCTCTTCTAGACGAACCCGGTAAACCTGGACGTCCTGAGCCTACCGATTGGGACAAAGACCATGTGGATATTAAATGGACTCCACCGAGTAACGATGGTGGATCGCCTATTACTGGATACATTGTCGAGAAGAGGAAGAAGGGTTTGCACAAATGGCAAAAGGTAAAAGAAGTGCCAGGAGACAAAACGATGGCAACAGTCACTGACGTCGAAGAAGGAGAAGAATATGAATTCAGGGTTTCTGCAGTGAATAAGGCTGGTCCCGGAGAGCCGAGTGACACATCTAGGCCCGTCGTAGCTAAGCCTCGCCATCGTAAGTATTAAGTCACTAAAATACACCCAGAGTAAAACATTTGTAGGGGCATAAAATTGATTATCTACGTCATATTTTAGTGGCACCATACATTGATCGTACAAATCTGAAAGATGTTATTATTCGAACTGGACAAGGATGCAAATTTGACGTTGACGTTAAAGGCGAGCCTGCGCCTAAAATTACTTGGCAGTATAATGAAAAAGAACTTCAAACCAGTGACAAAATTAGCATTTCAACTGAAGATTATCACACAATGTTTATTTTGACAAAGGCTAAACGAAAGGACACAGGAAAATATACCATTATTGCCAAGAATGATTCTGGCACTGATGAGGCGTCTGTTCAAATAACAGTTCTAAGTAAGATATCATTTACACCGGTTTTAAAAATATCAATACCTACATAATAATTAACCAAACACCACTTTTCAAAGGTAAACCAAGTAAACCGAAAGGTCCACTGGAGGTCAGCGACGTTCACGCTGAGGGTTGCAAACTTAAGTGGGACAAACCAGAAGACGATGGTGGCGAACCAATTCAACAATATCTCATTGAGAAAATGGACACAGACACTGGTCGCTGGGTTCCTGTTATGACGACTAAAGAACCCGAAGCCGAAATCACGGGTTTGATTCCTGGTAAAGAATACAAATTTAGAGTCAAGGCAGTGAATCCCGAAGGCGAATCTGAGCCACTGGAAACCGATTTACCAATCGTGGCCAAGAATCCATTTGATGAGCCTGGAAAACCAGGAAAGCCCAGCGCTAAAGATTGGGACAAACATCACATTGATCTCACCTGGGCTCCTCCAAGTAGCGACGGAGGTGCTCCCATTACTAGTTACATCATTGAGAAGAAAGACAAATACAGCACAAAATGGCAAAAGGGAATTGAAATTATTGGAGACAAATGCGAAGCTCGCGTACCTGACCTCATTGAAGGAATGGAATATCAGTTCCGAGTGAGGGGTGTAAACAAAGCCGGGCCTGGCACACCAAGTGATTCCAGCGATGTTATTGTTGCTAAGGCCAGACACTGTATGATATTTCAATTATACTCATATAATCTAAAGTTATTTTACTTATAACCTTTGCTATAATTAAAGTGGCTCCCAAGATTGACCGAACGACGCTTAAGGATATAACAATTCACGCCGGACAGTCCGTTAAGTTTGACGTAAAGGTGATCGGTGAACCTCCGCCGAAGAAAACGTGGTCTGTTAATGGAACCGTTATCAAAGACGGTGGACACTACAGCGTCGAAAACGAAGATTACAAAATTAAACTGGTCATTCACAAAGTTGAGAGGAAAGATTCTGGAAAGTATGTCTTGAAAGCCGAAAACAATTCGGGAAGCGACGAAGCGGAAGTTGAAATAACAGTATTAGGTACTTGAAAATATAATATAGCTACAGACATCAATTGCGTTACTAATAAAATATTTCCATACAGACAAGCCGGCGTCTCCCGAGGGTCCCTTGGAAGTTTCAGATATACACGCTGAAGGGTGCAAGCTCAAATGGAATCCGCCAAAAGATGACGGAGGACAACCCATCGAATACTATCAAGTTGAAAAGCAAGACCAAGAAACCGGAAAATGGATTCCATGCGGCCGTTCGGATAAACCGGAAATAGACGTTAAAAACTTGGAACCAGGGAAGAAATACAAGTTCCGGGTTAAAGCCGTTAACCCAGAAGGAGAATCTGATCCATTAGAGGCTGAAAAACCAATAGTGGCCAAAAATCCATTCGGTAAGTAAACTTTGCGCCTGTATACAATTTTACGATTTTTTATCTGACATTGTTTTTTTTCTTACAGATGAACCAGGAAAACCAGGTACGCCAGAGGTCAAGGACTGGGACAAAAACCACGTCGACTTGAAATGGACAGCGCCATTCAAGGATGGAGGAGCTCCAGTTACAGGTTACATCATTGAAAAGAAAGAAAAGGGCAGTCAACGCTGGGTAAAAGCTTTGCAAGTTGATGGTAAAGAAACGGAAGCGAGGGTTCCTGATTTGGAACAAGGGGAGACCTACGAATTCAGGGTTAAGGCGGTTAACGCTGCGGGTCCTGGTGAACCAAGTGACGCTACCAAACCAGTTACTTGTAAACCCAGGAAATGTAAGTGTAATTTGTTAAGTTTCGACGTTCTACAAGATACTAAATTATACATTTAATTGTTTTAAAGTGGCACCTAAGATTGATCGAAGGACTTTAAGGGCAGTTACAGTGAAGGCCGGACAAGCATTTTCATTCGATGTTAAGATTATCGGTGAACCACCTCCGTCTGTCTCGTGGCATTTGAAAGATAGACCTGTAACTGAAAGACCGACTCTGACGATACAGAACGTTCCCTACAACAGCAAACTTATTTGCGAAAAAGCAGAACGCAAAGATAGCGGGACATACAAAATAACCGCTACTAACAAGTTTGGCGAAGATACTGCCGATGTGGAGGTCACAGTAATTTGTAAGTAATCTTCGGTACTTTATACGAAACGTATATCTACTAATTCTAATATGTAATAAATTTTACAGCGAAACCTTCAGCACCAGAGGGACCGTTAGAAGTGTCTGACGTTAATAAGAACGGATGCAAATTGAAATGGAACAAGCCGAAAGACGACGGTGGTGAACCACTTGATGGTTATATAGTCGAAAAACAGGACCCTGACACCGGAGCTTGGGTTCCTGTTGGCAAAACACGTGGCCCAGAAATGGAAGTGACTGGACTAACCCCTGGAAAAGCTTACAAATTCAGAGTGAAAGCCGTGAACAAAGAAGGAGAATCCGAACCACTTGAAACCTTAGGCGCAACGGTGGCTAAAGATCCCTTTTGTAAGCGTCTCTTTTTCTTTAAAACAATTTCTAGAATTGTCGTAGCTTATTGACCGATATTAAACTCGGAGGCTTCCCACTATTGCTTTTAGAAATTAACTTATTTGAAAACCTTTCAGCTACACCTCAAGCACCTGGTAAGCCTGAACCAACTGACTGGAATCGGGACCACGTCGATTTGAAATGGACTCCACCATCATCCGATGGTGGATCACCTATAACCCATTACATCATTGAGAAGAAAGAAAAAGGAAGTTCAGTTTGGGAAAAAGCGACCGAAGTTCCAGGAACTGAATGCAAAGGAACGGCTCCTTTCTTAACGGAAGGAAAGGAGTACGAATTCCGAGTTATCGCCTGCAACAAAGCCGGACCTGGTGAGCCCAGCCAGGCTTCTGTGCCCGTTGTGGCAAAACCTAGATTCTGTGAGTATTAAATTGTTAAATTAATTAAGAATAGTCTAGTATAAATTCTAACATCATGTGTGTACCACAGTGGCTCCACTCATTGACCGCAAACCACTTAGGGATATCACTGTCAAAGCTGGTCAAATTGTTAAATATGACGTTAACGTGATTGGTGAACCCCCACCGACCATTATCTGGTCGATGAGTGACAACACTCTAAAGTCCAACGACAGGACAACAATCGAAAACGTGGACTACAACACGAAATTCACAGTGCGCCGGGTTACCCGTGAAGACACTGGAAAATATACCGTATCGGCTAGCAACAGTTCCGGTAAAGACAGCGTCACTGTTCAAGTCACGGTCCTCGATAAACCCACGAACCCCGAGGGACCTTTAGAAGTGTCGGACGTTCACAAAGATGGTTGCAAACTGAAATGGAAAAGACCGAAAGACGATGGTGGATTGCCCATCGATCATTACGAAATCGAAAAAATGGATCCCGAAACTGGTGTGTGGGTTCCAGTAGGCAAAACATCCGGAAAAGAGCCCGCAATGGAGGTAACTGGACTCACTCCAGGAAAAGATTACAAATTCCGGGTGAGGGCCGTTAACAAGGAAGGGGAGTCAGGTCCTCTTGAAACTGACAAAGCGATAACTGCCAAAAATCCCTTCGGTGAGTTACTTAACCAATTTTCATGTAGAATTTGAGATCATAATGTTTTAATTCGTCACGTATTAGACGAACCTGGAAAACCAGGAAAACCCGAAGCAACTGACTGGGATAAAGATCATGTTGATCTTAAATGGACAGCGCCCGAAAGCGACGGAGGAGCACCAATCACTGGGTACATTATTGAAAAGAAAGATAAATACGGTGACTGGGAAAAAGGAGTTGAAGTTCCAGCTACTGAAACGAAAGCTACAGTGCCAAATCTCACAGCCAATCAGCCTTACGAATTCCGCGTTCGTGCCGTTAATAAAGCCGGACTTGGTGAGCCAAGCGATGCTTCTCTACCAGTCATTACTAAACCAAGAAAACGTAAGTCCACTGACGAATGTGTATTTATCGTACTAAATAAACTTAAGTAGGACAGACAATACGTCATGGTTTCCACATAAATATTTTTTATTTACAGTGGCACCCAAAATTGACAGAACCAACTTACAGAAAATCAAAATTAAGGCAAACCAATCTTTCAACTTCGACGTCAATGTCATTGGTGAACCACCGCCGACAATTACTTGGGCGGTAAAAGGAAAGAAAATAACTTCCAGTGAACACATTAAGATCACAAACGTAGATTACAATACGAAATTAAACGCTAGAAGTGCCAAACGATCCGACAGTGGCATGTATACAATCACCGCTGTCAATGATCATGGCAAAGACGAAGCTGAGGTTGAAGTTATTGTAATAGGTAAATCTGCTATTATTGCCGATTGTTGGAAGTTTCAACGCGCTTCAGTATTTGTTTTTTATTAAGACAAACCTTCACCGCCCGGAGGACCACTGAAGGTTGACGATATACACGCCGAGGGATGTACATTAAAATGGAACCCTCCAGTAGACGATGGTGGAGTGCCATTGGATCATTACGTTGTGGAGAAAATGGATCCCGCTACTGGTGTTTGGACCCCTGTCGGTGAGACGATAGGCCCGGAGACTAGCATGAAGGTCAAGGGTCTCCAGCCAGGAAAACAATACAAATTCAGAGTTAAAGCGGCAAATCGACAAGGAGAATCCGAACCACTGGAAGCGGATCGCGCTATTGTCGCGAAGAATCCATTTGGTACGTAGAAATTATCTATTTGCACGGATTATCAATACAAAACTAATACTAATACAAATACAAATTAATTTTGTACGGAAAATTATCAGACGAACCTGGTAAGCCGGGTACTCCTGAAATTGAAGACTACGACAAGGATTACGTGAAACTTAAATGGAAACCACCGGCCAGCGATGGTGGGTCTCCAATTACTGGCTACGTCATTGAAAAGAAAGATAAATATACGTAAGTTAATACTTTACCCGATAACGTCCGAAAATACTTAAATTCTAAATAACCATTTTAGCCCCGACTGGACCCCATGTCTGGAAGTGCCCGGGGACGAAACCAAAGCTAAGATTCCAGATTTGGTCGAAGGAAACGAATACGAATTCCGCGTTCGCGCCGTTAACAAGGGCGGCCAAGGCGTTCCAAGTGACGGAACTCCGCCCCATCGCGCCAGACCGAAGAACAGTACGTCAAATCTTTATACTAAACCGTTTTTAAATATCCACCAATTTTTAAATTCTCTATTTTTAATAGTGGCACCTAGAATTGATCGAAACGCTATGCACGACATTCGTATTAAAGCGGGAAAAGGTTTCGAATTGGACGTACCAGTTAGTGGTGAACCACCGGCAACTAAGAAGTGGACTTTGAACGGTAATCCGATTGAAGTAGGACTTCGTTGGACTACCACTCCCATTGAATACAGGACCAAAATCACATTGAAAAACGCTACCAGACCCGACAGTGGAACTTTGCAACTTACCGCGACAAATCCTAACGGAACCGATACGGCTAAAGTTACTGTTACCGTTTTAGGTAAATATTCTCTCACTAAGTAGTTGCCGGTAAAATATCATTTTTGTAATTCACGTTGTTTCTTTTAGACGTACCATCGCCACCGGAAGGTCTTAAAGTTACTGACATAACAAAAGATGGTTGCACCGTGTCTTGGAGGCCACCAAAGGACGACGGCGGAAGCGACATTACTCATTATACAGTAGAAAAGAGAGACGTCGATACTGGAAGATGGACAGCTGTTAATGACACACTGAATACCACTTTACACGCTGATAGACTTATTGAACACCACGAATATTATTTCCGCGTTAAAGCTGTTAATCGCGAAGGAGATTCTGCTTATTGCACATTAAAAGACTCTATTGTCGCCAAAAATCCATTCGGTAAAGTTATTAAAATTACGCATAGTGGGTTTTTGTATATGATTGCTAACTGTTTGAAATATAGATCAGCCAGACAAGCCTGGAACTCCGGAAGTTGTGGATTACGATAAGGATCACGTTGTTCTCGAATGGAAAGCACCGAGAAAAGACGGTGGTGCACCCGTAAATACTTACATCATTGAAAAGAAACCCAAGGGAAGTTCCGTTTGGGAAGAAGCGGCTAGAGTACCAGGAGAATCCACAAAGGCTACTGTGCCGGATTTGAAAGACGGCGAAGAATACGAATTCAGAGTCGTCGCCGTAAACAAGGGAGGACCCAGTGAACCAAGTGACCCATCGAAAGCCTTCACCGTTAGACCCAAATTCTGTACGTTCTATCTTTACAATATATATATATATACTATATAAACTGGCTTAAAATGCGACTTATAATTTTCTACTTCTTACGATTACAGTGGAACCATCACTGGACAGAACAGCTTTACACGATATCCGAGTCAAAGCTGGAAGGCCCATCAATTACACTATTCCGATTAAAGGAGAACCAGCTCCTAGAATTACTTGGAGCATCAACGACAAAACAGTGCAATCTGATAAACGCAGAGAAATTTCTAACACTGCTAGGCAAACAATATTGGACATAACTTCATCCGTAAGAAGCGACTCTGGTAAATACGTCCTTACCCTGGAAAATGATTCGGGTAAAGCCGCTGCTTCTGCCAACGTCATCGTAATGGGTAATTATCATTTAAATAGAAATAAAAATGTTTTTCGAACAATTTCTTAAAATATGACGTTGAAAACCTAGATCGGCCATCGCCTCCCGAAGGACCGTTAGTTATATCGGAGGTAACGAAAGAATCTGCTGTTGTCACGTTTAAAGTGCCAAAGGATGACGGTGGATGTCCTATTAAACATTATATCATTGAGAAAATGGACACATCAAGAGGAACGTGGACTGAGGCTGGAACCTCTCCCGTTCTGACCTTCAAAGTTACTAAACTGGTTCATAAGAAATCTTATCAATTCCGCGTGATTGCGGTCAACGAGATGGGAAATTCGGAACCACTAGAGGGAACTGAGACAATAGTTGCGAAAAACCCATTCGGTAAATATCTAAAGCGGCTTACGTACAAAAGAACTATTGAAATGACATTTATCATTTTATAACAGAGGCTGCAAGTGCTCCAGGCAAACCGAAGGTGGTTGACTGGGATAAGGATCACGTAGATTTGGAATGGACACCCCCAAAAGACACTGGTGGCAGCCCAATTACTGGTTATATCATACAAAAGAGAGAACGTGGTTCTCCAATTTGGACTAAAGCCGCGGAGGTCCCAGCTACAGAATCTAAAGGAAGAGCACCGAATCTAATAGAAGGAACTGACTACGAATTTAGAGTAATCGCTGTTAACAAAGGCGGAGAAAGCGAACCAAGCGCTCCATCGGACTTTGTTACCGCCAAGCCTAGATTCTGTAGGTTTTATTTATTTCAAATAGATATAAAATATAAAATTAGTTAAAACACGTTACGCTTACATATTTTTTTTTAATAATAGTGGCTCCAAAGATTATAACACCAATGAAAGAGCTAAGAGTGAAGAGTGGTCAGACTCTTAATTCCGAAATTAAATTCATCGGCGCCCCACCACCATCCGTGAAATGGACTTTGAACGGAAAAGATCTCAAGTCTGACACGAGGCTTACTATTTCGGCGTTTGACGACTACACCATTGTCAACATTGTCGGGCCTAAACGAAGTGACAGCGGACCGTACACGCTTACTATTGAAAATGATAGTGGAAAAGACACTGGTACTTTGCAAGTCATCATTCTAGATAAGCCCGCTGCACCGGAGGGTCCATTGAATGTCGATGGTGTTGACAAAGACAACGTCAAATTGTCATGGAAACCACCCAAAGACTCTGGAGGCAGTGATATTACGTAAGTCAGAAAGTAATTACTTTATGATTAAATTTGCGATTTAATAACAATATTTCGTAGTGGTTACGTGGTCGAAAAACGCGACAAGACTCACGGTGGCGTCTGGGTTCCAGCTGTAACTAACATATCCCCAAGGGAAACTAGCTGTACCGTACCCAAACTGATTGAAGGTACCGAGTACGAATTCCGAGTTAGGGCAGAAAATGCTCAAGGACAATCCGATCCTCTTACCACAACTAAGCCCGTAACAGCCAAAGCACCTTACAGTATGTCCATAAATATAATAATTAAGCATACTAAATACGTTATTATTAATATTATAACCACTTAAAGACGTTCCCGGTAAACCTGGTCAACCGGAAGCCGTGGACCACGATAGAGACTTCATTAAGATAAGATGGTCACCACCAAATTCAGACGGTGGATCACCAATTCAAGGGTACGATATCGAGAGACGAGACACCAAATCGAACCGATGGGTCCGACTCAACAGAGCACCCGTGAAAGGATTGGACTACAATGACGACACCGTCACAGGCGGTCACAATTACGAATATAGGGTTGTTGCCCGAAACGCCGCCGGTCCCAGTGAGCCTAGTCAAGCGTCTAAACCAATCGCCGCTAAACCGATGAAAGAAAAGCCTAGACTGCATTTGGATGGTCTGCACGGAAAGAGCATCAGAGTTCGCGCCGGTGATCCTTTGCATATCAACATTCCAATTACGGGAGCACCAGCACCGACAGTCTCTTGGGGAATTAACGGCAAACCACTACCTCTCACCAACAGAATAACAGCAGACACAAACGATGACGTAGCTAACCTAACTATTCCCACGTCCGCCAGGTCTGATAGTGGAAAATACACCATAACCGCGAAGAATCCCTACGGAGAAGATTCAGCGGATATAACCGTTTTGGTTTACGGTAAGACCAAATTCAATTTCTCTTGAAGAAGAAAAAAACTAATCTAAGAAAATATTTTCTAGACAAACCCGGTCCACCAAGAGGACCATTGGAATACCCTGAAATTACTAGCTCCGCTATTACTTTGAAATGGAACAAACCAGAAGATGATGGAGGGGCTGATATCACGGGTAAGTTACTATTAACTCTAAACATTCTTTCAGTCTATTAAATTGGACATTGCGCTTTAGGTTATCTGGTAGAGAAATGCGAAATTGGAACGGAAAGGTGGCTTCCAGCAGGAGGCTACTGCCCTGGCACGACGTTCGTAGTCAAGGGCTTGGAAGAGGGAAAACAATATAAATTCCGCGTTCGAGCCGAGAATATGTACGGAATTAGTGAACCGTTGGAAGGAAAACCAGTTACTGCCAAGAATCCATTCGGTAAATGTTTCAAAATCCTACCTTCATAGTAGAACGAAACCCTGAAATTAAAAAATCTTTTAGAAACACCCGACGCGCCTTCGCAGCCCAAAGTTGCGGATTACGGTCCTAGCTTTATTTCTCTTAACTGGCAACCACCCACTTCTGATGGTGGAAGACCAATTAAGGGTTACATTGTTGAACAACGGGCCAAAGGATCTCCGGACTGGCAGAAAGTCAATACAGTACCCATACCGGCTACAGAATTCACCGTGCCTAACCTTACCGAAGGACAGACCTACGAATTTAGAGTCTTGGCCGTCAACGAAGGTGGTCCTGGAAAACCGAGCAGGCCGTGTGCGCCAGTCACAGCCAAAGACAAGAAATGTAAATAGCGACGATATTGAATAGTACGGAGAAATATATTAACGCAAAAATGTTTAAATTCTTATAGTCGCACCAAAGGCACCAGATATGCCACGTGTGGATAAGATCACTAAGAACTCAGTTTCTTTATCCTGGAATAAACCAATCAGCGATGGTGGAAGCAAGATTCTCGGTTATCTTATTGAAAAGAGGCCCAAAGGTGGCAAAGATTGGGATATTGTTAATTCTTTCCCCCATCCAGACACCAAATTTACCGTAAGCTATTTATAAATTACCGACTTACCCGCGATAGTGCCACCTTCAAATACTTATCGCCATAAATGATGGATCATAGTATAATTTGTATTAGTTTTTAATGAATAATAACACTGAACGGATTCCATTTATCTCGTGAGCTTTCTGAATGCACTCTCAGGTGGCGCTATCTCGTTTTGGTCGGTTTATAATTTGTCAACCAAATTATGGAACCACGTATGAACCCCGTTTAGGTTCCTAACTTGGCGGAGGGGCAAGAATACGAATTCAGGGTCATTGCCGTCAATGACATCGGAGAAAGTGAGCCAAGCAAACCTTGCCCAATGGTCTTGGTTGAAGATCAACCAGATAAACCAAGAATAAACCTGGGAGATTTGAAGGACATAACGGTAAAAGCGGGTCAGGAATTTAGCATTTCAGTTTCGTTCACAGCCTTCCCAAAACCAACGGCTATTTGGTCAAAGAACGATATTGATTTGGGTGATGCCGACTCCAGGTATTTTACCAAACTCGGAGACACGCAGGCTGTTTTAGCCGTTACGGACTCAAAACGATCGGACACTGCTCAATATAAGATCTTTTTGAAAAACAAATCTGGATTCGACACCGCGTATTGCAAAGTCACCGTTTTGGATAAACCCGGTCCACCAGAAAATCTACGCGGTGAAGAAATCGAAGGCGACTCTCTCACATTGAAGTGGTTAGCACCCAAGGATAACGGTGGTGCCGATATTTCCAATTACTTAGTTGAGAAACGCGAAGTGGGTAGCCAGACATGGTCCAGAGTGAGCAGTTTCGTTACCGGAACAGCTTGCAGGGTACGAAATCTAACTATTGGTAGATCCTACGACTTCCGAGTCATGGCCGAAAATCAATACGGAACTGGAGAGCCTGTACAAACCGACGAAGCCATCACAGCTAAACTTCCATTCGGTAAATATAACGATTGAACAATTTTTTTTTGAACTAATCGGTTCCTTTATAGATACACCCGGTGCTCCTGGTATTCCAAAATCAATTGAAACGTCGGAAGACTCTATAACTCTATCTTGGACGAAGCCAAGAAACGATGGTGGAAGTCCAATCGTTGGTTACATCTTGGAAAAAAGGAAACCTGGAGACAGCAAATGGACTCGAGCTTCTCAAGCTACTATTCCAGATCTCACGTACAGAGTGGGTGGTTTGCAAGAAAACAGCCAATATGAATTCCGCGTGTGCGCGGTTAATGCTGCTGGAAATGGTCCGTTTAGCGAAGCTTCAGATGGAATATTTGCCAGGCATCCTCCATGTAAAGTCATATATAAATGGATAAACATAAAAAAGAGCAATCAGTATAATAAAAGCTTTCATTACAGCGGCACCGAAAATTGATCCCAACTTATCATTGCGAGACATTACTGTACTAGCGGGTGAAGAGTTCACCATCCGAGTTCCATTCAATGGAAGCCCCATTCCGACAGCTTCATGGACTGTCGTAAGTATACCTCTAACATGTCTAGAAACAGATTTAAAAACGCTGCACCCGTTTTAATTATAATAATAATTATAAATTATCAGAATGGAAAGGACACCACGAAGGACAATAGGATCTATTCGGAAGTCAACGTAGCTTTCACAATTTACAAAAACAAATGCGCCAAACGCGGAGATTCTGGAAAGTACACATTGACTCTCAAAAACCCTCACGGTTCCGATTCTGTTTCATGCAAAGTCACCGTCGTTGGTAAGAGGCATGCTTCCCATTCTTTGAATTATGAAAAATAATTTCTAATGGCACTACGATACCATTTCTGTAGACAAACCTGGCCCACCACAAGGTCCATTAGATGCAAGCGACATTACACCAGAAACGTGCTCACTCTCTTGGAAGCCACCAGCGGACGATGGTGGAAGCCCAATTACTAATTACGTTGTTGAAAAGCAAGATCCATCAACGAAGGTATTTACGGCTCAAAATGTAGTAACTAAATTCATATTAAACTCGTGGTTTTTTTGTGATATTTAATAGATTTGGCACAAACTTGCTGGATTTGTCAGAGGGTGTCACTACGACGTCATTGGTTTGGAACCAAATAAAAGATATCACTTCCGAGTCCGCGCTGAAAATCAATACGGCGTTGGTGAACCACTCGACACCGAGAAACCTATTACGGCCAAATTCCCATTCAGTACGCCCGAGAAATGCAATAGCTCGTGCTTAAAACTAACACTCGTTTTTTTTGTCAACAGATGTTCCAGATGCTCCGGATAAACCAAATATTGTTGACTGGGACACGACCAGTGTCAGTTTAACGTGGGAGCGCCCGTTAAAAGACGGTGGATCGAAGATTCAGGGATACCAACTTGAGTATCGCGAACCAACTGATGGCAAATGGAAGATAGCCAATGACTTTTTGCTGAAAGAAACGCAGTTTACTGGTAAGCTTCTTTTTTAGTGGACTCCGAAGTACATTGCTCAAAATTAACTTCGGACATTTATATGATCTTGCAGTAAATCAACTTCAACAAAACAAGGAATACGAATTCCGCGTCAAGGCTAAGAATGCCGCCGGTTTCAGCAACCCAAGTCAACCAACTGCTTCGTTCAAACTTAAACCCAAATTCAGTGAGATATTTTTCTGCCTTTTTAGATTGTAAAATTGACAATATATTTCAACCAACTATAAATTTCTAGACGTTCCTACTCCACCACAAAACGTACACGTGGGGAAGGTTGGAAAGAGCTACGTGGATCTCAAATGGGAAAAACCAAGATCAGATGGTGGCAGCAAAATAATTGGTACAATCAAATTAATAGTTTATGTAAGATTGTCTCTCTATAAATATTGTCTTTTTCATCGTAGGTTACTTAATTGAAAGACGCGAAAAAGGAAGTCCTTTATGGATTAAATGCAACGACTATCAAGTCATTGATTGCGATTACACAGCTATAAGTTTAACCGAGAATCACGAGTACGAGTTCCGAGTATTCGCTATCAATGCCGCTGGCAACAGCGAGCCGTGCATGACTACTACGCCCGTAAAAGTCACTGAAATACCAGGTATAGTTAAATTTAATAAATATATTTAAATCGACTAATTAAATTTTTTCCATATAATCAGATGGAGTTAAACCAGAATTCGTACGTCGCCTTTTCAACAAAAATACCAATCTGCACAAGATTTGCACGTTGGAATGTGAAGCCATTGGCAAACCTCTACCGGAAGCTAGGTGGTTGAAGAACGGAAGGGAAGTCCATCCCGGTGGTCGATTGAGAGCCGTAGCCAATGATGGAATTTATCAACTGATCATAAATGACGTTTGGGACACGGATGAAGGCGAATACTGTTGCGAAGTTAGCAACGCCTTGGGATCAGACCGTTGTACCGGAAAACTTACGGTCGGAGGTTCGTCAAGCCACGAAGCGCGCTTTCAAATTTAATTTCAAGTTTGTAACAAATTTATTTTATCTTCTTTAGCGCCTCCGAGAATTGACAGATGTCCCAATGAAGTGTCATTCCCAGAACACGAGAACGGAAAAATTAAAATCCACTTCGGAGGAACGGCTCCATTCGAGGTGGCCCTTTTCAAAGAAGGCTTGGAAGTCAGCGAGAGCGAACGCATGAAATGCACCGTGTTTGACGAATACGCCATCATATTCTTAAGAGAGGTTTTGAAGACTGACGAGGGCAAATACAAAATTGTTGTTAGTAACAGCAGTGGAAGCGCAGACGCGACATTTACGCTCACCGTAACCGGCTTACCTGGCCCACCACAAGGCCCTCTGGATGTCACCGATATCACTAAACACACCGCACTCGTTTCGTGGCACCCACCTTTGTACGATGGCGGCAGTAAAATATCCCACTATATTCTGGAACGAAGAGAGACTAGCCACAACCAATGGATAGTTGCGAGCAGCTATTGCAGGGTGTGTATAAGAACCAAATTTGAATTTCACTATCATTTAGCAAGAAATTAATACAAATATTGTTTTTAAAAAAAGGATACAACTTTCAACGTGCAAGGCTTGAACGAGAACGGAGAATATCTGTTTAGAGTAATGGCCGTGAATGAAAATGGACAAAGCTTGCCATTAGAAGGACTCAATCCCATCATAGCCAAATTGCCATTTGGTAATTAATAGTGTTTTCAAAAATACTTGTCACGCACTATTCGAATTAATGGCGAACGTCTTCGTAATAGATCCACCATCTGCACCTGGAGTACCAGCCGTCACGGAAGTCGGTGGTGACTTTGTGAACTTACAATGGGACAAACCAGCATCGGACGGTGGAAGCAGAATCCAAGGTTATTGGATAGAGAAGAGGGAATCTGCAGCGCAGGCTTGGCAACGAGTTAACACTCACATATGCATAACGCCGCAAATCAATATCTCCAACTTGATCGAAGATCGTCAATACGAGTTTAGGGTGTTCGCGCAAAACGAAGCTGGTTTGAGCCCGGCTTCGCAGAACTCAACCTCGGTGAAGATTAAGGATCCTAATGGTAAGGCTCTTCAGTAATGAATTGGAAATTTTGTATTCAACTACCACGACTTACCATAACAACTAAATTTAGCTTCCATTCCACCGGAATTTGTCGTTCCATTGAAAAATGTGGTTGCGGTGGAGAACAAAAGCGCTCAGTTCATTTGCACTGTCACAGGAAACCCGAAACCGAATATTGTTTGGTAATGACTTTCGTTTCACATTACCTTTGATCATGGTAGTGCAATCTCAAAATTTATGCTCTTTAAAATTTGATAGGTATAAGGGAATGAGGGAACTCTTCGATGGTGGCAAATACACCATGCTTCGGGATGGAGACACGTACACGCTGTCGATTTCCGAAACATACGGAGAGGACGCCGACGAATACGTCTGTCGCGCTTCCAATAAGGGTGGTTCTAGGACGTCAAGAGCTCAACTCAACATTAAAAGTGCGTACATATATAGAACCAAACGCTGTTTACGTTATTTTATTAAAATCTTATTAAACATTAGCCGCGCCACATATTAACGTACCTCCAAGATTCCGAGACATGGCTTGCTTCGAAAAAGGTGAAAACGTCGTGGTAAAGATCCCATTCACGGGCTTCCCGAAACCGAAGTTAATTTGGTCGAGGGAAGGTGAAGAGATTGAAAGTGGAGGACATTTCGACGTTCAAGTCGGAGACAGACACGCCATTCTTACTTTACGCGATGTCTCCAAGACTGATAGCGGACCATACAGGCTGGTAGCTGAAAACGAACTTGGAGTTGATTCCGCCATCATCAAGATTCAAATTAGTGGTACGTAAAAACCTTTGTTCGAGGATTTTATTTTGGCCGGCCATGACTTCAATTTAGTATATTATCTCGTAAACGATATTTTTGGTTCATATTTACAGATAAGCCTGACCCTCCAAGGTTCCCAACTGTGGAAAATATCGGAGAGGACAATGTCACTCTATCCTGGAAAGCTCCCTTATGGGATGGAGGAAGTCACATTACGAACTACATGATTGAAAAACGTGAACTTCCTATGTCAACTTGGGTACGATGTGGTAATACCAGGTATGAACAATAAGTCAAACAGATAATGGATAACTCACGACTATTTTTCGAAATCACTTACTTATCGATTTATGTATTCAGATTCTTGACTCACATGGTCACCGGCCTCAATCCAAGCAAAGATTACGAGTTCAGGGTTCACGCTGAAAATGTTTACGGTAGAAGCGAACCTAGTGAGCCTTCGAGCGTAATACAAACTAAAGGTAAAAATTTACGACTACAAATATAACTTTTACTGTAGTAAACATTTACTATCAAACCTCTTTCGTATAGCTTCTCGTAAGGAACAAGCCAAGAAACGAAATTACATGGGTAAGATATGCTTTTTAGATTAAAATATCTGCGCGTGCTATGCGTTATCTATGAAGGGTACAAGCGAGTTAACATAATTTACAGTTGACGCTTACGGAAGAAAAATCAGGGGAAAACCAGAAGGCAAGGTGAACAATTATGACCAATTCGGTAAGTTGAGAAACATAATTTCTCCGAGAATAAAAGAGAAAGCTACTACATATCACATTTTGTTTATAAAATTGCAGTTTTTGACATCGACAAGTACTTGCCATCGGCGGTAGATATTAAGTCCTCTAGCGTATACGACTTCTACGACATATTAGAAGAAATCGGAACGTACGTTACGTTAGAAATAAACCCCCACCATGCGCGTTTACAATTTTTTCTCTAATCTCGATAGGGGAGCCTTTGGTGTAGTGCACAGGTGTCGCGAGAAGAAAACAGGAAACATATTTGCCGCGAAATTCATTCCCGTGTCCCATCCCATTGAGAAATCTGTGATCAAAAAGGAAATCGACATCATGAACCAATTGCATCATAACAAACTAATTAGATTGCACGACGCTTTCGAAGACGACGACGAAATGGTTCTCATCTACGAGTTGTAAGTTTCCAAATTACGACTAACATTTGGACTTAAAAGCCATTCGCTAATTATGGAACCGCGATTTTATTATAGCATGTCTGGCGGCGAGTTATTCGAGAGAATTACGGCCGAGGATTACAAAATGTCCGAAGCTGAGGTTATTAATTACATGAGACAGATATGCGAGGGTGTTAAACATATGCATGAAAAGAATATCATCCACCTCGACCTCAAGGTAACTTAATTTAATTTATTATCGACTTCTAAACATTAACGATACGAAACTATTTGATAATCTGATTTAATTAAGTTTAAAAATCTAATTTAATGAAGGTTTTAAAATATAATATTGTGAGGGTTTTAAAATCTCATTTAGTGAAGGTCTCCAATCTAATTTAGTAAAGGTGTCTAAGCTCATTTAGTGAAGGTGTCAAATCTACTGTAGTGAAGGTCTCCAATCTAATGTAGTGAAGGTCTTCAATCTGATTTAGTGAAGGTTTGACAAATAAATTGATAAGCTGTGCTAAATAATTAGTTTTTGTTTCACTTTAGTAGGAGTTATGTATTTTCTCCTTTTTGGAAGGCGATAGTCAAACACAAAAGACGTTTTTTAAAAATAAAATTATTTCCTTACAGCCAGAAAACATCATGTGCCAGACAAAGACGGGTAACAACATCAAGGTCATCGACTTTGGGTTGGCGACGAAACTCGATCCAAATGAAGTCGTGAAGATTTCCACCGGAACAGCCGAGTTTGCTGCTCCAGAAATCGTGGAAAGGGAACCAGTTGGTTTTTACACCGACATGTGGGCCGTTGGTGTTTTAGCATACGTTCTGTAAGATAAAGTGACCAATCACTACGTGAAACGTCTTTAATTTATCAATAAATCCCGAACAAATATAGATTGAGCGGTTTGTCTCCATTTGCTGGCGATAATGACATTGAAACGTTAAAGAACGTTAAAGCTTGTGACTGGGACTTCGATGAAGAAGCTTTCGCTAATGTTTCTGACAATGGAAAGGACTTCATCCGAAAACTCCTTACCCGCATTAAAGAGTACGTTTACAGATAGACCACCTGGTACTGTTGTACAATGTTTTATATATATCTGATATTCTACCGCAGGAAACGTATGACTGCTCACGAATGCCTTGAGCACCCATGGCTTAAGGGCGACATTAGCCAAGCTTCCACAATGCCAATTCCTTCAAGACGTTACATCAACGTCAGGGACAGAATGAGGGCGAAATACGTAAGATATAAAACCTTTTTTGACTCGCTTAGAAATTAATGTAAATCAACTATCTTGAAGGGCGACACATGGGACTCCTGCCTACTACCTATTGGTCATATTGCCAATTACAGTTCCTTGCGAAAACTCCAAATCGAGAAATACAAAATTCACGATTTCTATTTCGGTGCGTTATTTAAGAAGCGGTATTGAAAGAATAGGTTTTAACATTATTAACGTCAAAATTTTCTGTGTGAAAATCAGATCGCCGCCAAGCGGCACCGAGATTCGTCATTCGTCCACAAAGCACATTCTGTTACGAAGGACAGTCGGCTAAATTCTACTGCCGTGTTGTGGCTTCCGCTCCAGCTATTGTTAGTTGGTAAGTAGACCATTTAAACACGATTCAAATAAGTAACATTACATTCGAACGCTGCTTTTTCTCTGGAGGTATCGTGACCGAGGCGAATTGAGACAGAGTGTTAAGTACATGAAACGTTACCAAGATGACGACTATTTCTTCATCATAAACAGATCCAAATGTGAAGATAGGGGCGAATACATTATTCGTGCCGAGAACACATACGGCTACAGAGAAGAGCCGGTCTTCCTCAATGTTCAGGGTATACCAATGATTTGGCTAACGTATTTTATTTCGCTCTACAATTCGATTACCAGTCGTAACAATTATTTATTACAACTATTTAGCAATGCCTGTTGTTATTCCACAATTCAGGATGGATGAGCCAGTTAGGTACGGTATATTTTATATCTTACGTAAAAGCTGCCGTTAAGGCTCGTAAGTAATATTAAAAATATGTTCTAGGAAGCGACAAAAGCCTCTTGAGTACACGAAGTACGAAGAACCAGCGGATTCCGCTCCACTATTTTCTTTCCATCTTCGACCGCGTGTTATCCAGCTGAAACAAGGAGTTAAATTGTTGGCTTGCCTTACTGGAAAGCCAACGCCAGAGGTTAGTTAAAAACAAAGAGTTAAAATATTTGTTTAGAATGTTTTTCACATATACATAATTTAAATAATTTCAGATCAAGTGGTTTAAGGATGGAAAGGAATTGAGCAAATTCGACTACACAATGGGACACGCCGACGGAGTGATTACGTGCGAATTATTGTCGGTCAACTTGAGTGACGCTGGAAATTACGTATGCAAAGCCAAGAACAAGTTAGGCGAAGCGGAATCCAGTTGCGCAGTTATAATAGAGGGTAATGTTTCATTTACGATTGCGCTATTTGGAATGACCGATGAAAATATTGTTTTTACGTAACAGATCGTCGGGGACCAGTACCAACACCTTCTCCAATAGTAATGACGCCAACACCTTACTCCGCCAGTACTCCGACCAAAACGTACACTTCCGCGCCGTTCTCAGACTACAAGCGCGACTACTCGAGCTCTTATTCCAGTGCTCGGGCTTCCGATTACAAGTCTAGTAGCCAAAAACTGTCCGAACAATCCTACAAATCGTCGTCTCATTCCTACTCTTCCAAGACGGCGAACGACTCGTACAGCAGCTCAAAGAAGTCAGACTTCTCGTCGACTACAAAGAAGAGCAGCGATTATTCATCTTCGTCGACTAGAAAGAGTGATTACACCTCCAGCACGCTAACCGGAGCTGCCTCGAAGCTGACCACCTCGTCTTCGGGATCCACGTTAGGCGTAAGCACAGGTTCATCGAAGAGGTTACAAAAACCATACGGAAAGAAAGGAGATTCGACAAGCCCCGCTCGATCTAGGAGTGCCACGAAAGAACTTTTCCGTAATTCGCTATAGCCAAGGCACTAAGTCAGTCTTTTCGTCCTACTAACGTGTATTACGGTTTTCAGTGCCTGAGGATTCTCAGATGACTGCCCCGTCGTTTACACAAAAGTTGAAAGATTTAACAATCAAAGACGGCGAAGGACTGGAATTGAAATGTACCGTCTCTGGCGATCCCGAACCCCAAGTGGAATGGTTCAAGAATGGAGAGGTGAACTTTTTTTAATATTTTATAATTTTCCGTCAATATATCTTAATAACAATTCCCCGCAGCTTTTGCATTCGTCGGACATCATGAGCTTAAAATACAAAAATGGAGTCGCGTCCCTCGCTATCGGAGAAGTCTATCCGGAGGACGAAGGAAATTACGCCTGCAAAGCGACGAATTCCTTGGGTGTCGACAACACAAAATGCAAATTAAATATTCTTCCAATGGAATCGACTGCAGTCGCGTCGAAAGCTGGTATTAAGCCCCCTAGAATTATATCTCACTTAAGCGGTGCCATGGTGAAGGACGGCGACGCTGTTACACTCCAATGCACAATTAAAGGTAAAATTAATAAGCAGAATTAGGAAAAATATCGCTTCAAATCTTACTTATTTTGTACGACTTTCGCAGGACCTTCCAAGTTTGACGTTGTCTGGCTACACAACGACAAAGAAATCAAGCCTAGCAACGACTTCCAATACAAAACCGAAGGAGACAATTATCAACTAATAATTCCAGAAATTTTCCCCGAAGACAGTGGCATTTACACCTGCGAAGCTTTCAATGACGTCGGGGAAGCCTTCAGCAGTTGCACGCTCGTAGTTCTTGGTACGCTTTTCGTATATTACAGATTTAAAAACCACGTAGCGGAAATAACTTATCATCATCGTCTCGTTTCGATTCACAGTACCGGGAGAGCCTGTTAAAGGACCTGGCTTGATAATCTTCCCGAAATCAATGTCCGTTCTCGATGGGCAGCCGGCCAAGTTTTCTCTCGAAACGGAAAGGGATGCCCTAACAGGTACGTGTTTCGCTCGAATTTATTGATAACTGAAAAGCCAACTGAAAATTTCGTTTTTCAGTTCATTGGTTGAAAGACGGAAAACGTATCGACGAAGGCAGTCCGCGCCACACGTTCAGCCAAGATGGCAAGAAATTTACTTTAACCGTACCCAGCGTAACCAGCCCGGATGCTGGTCAGTACGGAGCCAGAGCTGTAGATAGCACCGGAGAAATTAGCGCTACCTTCGCGTTGAACGTTTTCACCGAATCGGACCTGTGATCTAACCATCAATGAACTTTTATACAATGAATGGGTGTCAGCTTCTAATCGGTAAGTACACGAAATCCCGAAAAACGTATCTTCGTTGGTACGAGAATGCTAAACATTGTACACGCCGTAATTGAAGTAATTATAATTTAACGGTTTTAGGGGCAGCCTGCGCCGTACGTGGCAGCTAAATTCCTATGGGAAGATAAAATATTTCGCTGTGTACAGACTATTGTTTATATTGAGCTCCTTTACCCTTTCGATAAATTTTAGCGTCTTTGGATATATGAACGTAAACATTCTCCGCCTTCTATCAGTCAACGAAATTTGTGTATAAAAACATCTAATTGGAAAATTTTCTTTATTTTATTTCTCATTTACCGATTTTATCCGCGTCTATAGCGAATAAATTAGTTGAAATTTTTATTTGTTCACGCTCAAGAAAAAAATCAGGGTGCTTTCATTTTTTGCGTGTTTGAGTGGCTACGTGTAAATTGGACTTCGAATTCCAAAATTTTAGATTTTATCGTTCTTTTGCGTCAAGGGGGGATTATTTAGGGATCATTCAATAAAGTCCATGTGACGTTTACCTTAACATCGACTCGTCTTATTTCTTTCCAAACTATACTCGCATTCTTCTCAAATGATCATGAACTCTAACGCTAGGCCCACAAAACAATAAGGCATAAATATATGGAACGCCATCCAGTTCAAAATTATAAATAAAAAAATATGGACTTTTTCCACACATTTTGCAATAAAAATAGAAAATATCGATATTTTTTATATTTCAATGCAAAAATCATTATTTTTAACGCCTTTCATTTCAAAATTAAAAAATAAAAATATTTTGTGTTGAGAAAAAAATTTTGCGTTGAGAAAAATATTTTGTATTGAGAAAAAAAAATTTGTGTTGAGATAAAATATTTTGTGTTGAGAAAAAATATTTTGTGTTGTATGGCTAGGTCGCAGAGTAGTAGGCCCAGTTTGATTAGCAAGAATGGGGTTGGGGTGGCAGCGAAAATATTTTTTGGGCAAAATGGCCAAATTTATAATTTTTCTCAACATAAATATTCTTTTTGCCAAATTTATATTTTTCCCTACAGTTTGTTTTTTTTTTATTTATAATTTTGACCTGGATGGCGTTCCATAGAAATAGACAATACGGCGGTCATATTTTGAGATGAAGTCGTCATTGGACAATTGAACCAAAAGCTCCATCGGGTACCCTGTATTTCGTTAGAATCGAATTGGAATTATGACCATCCAGTTTGAATGCAATTAATCAAATAATATTTATGAAATGAAAAAAGATGTATTTAATCAATTTTCATTGAATTGTAAATTTCGATTTGCTAAATTTTCGTTATAATTTTAAAACTTAATTTGATCCACCACTTTCGTAAGGGTCTATTTTAAGACCATGGTTAAATACTCGAGGTAGCAACTAAATGTAGACAATAGCGTAAATCTGTTGGGTAATTACTATGTCTAGTAGACTAGTGCAGTGGTTCCCATTTTTATTGCTATGGAACCCTAAATTATCCACCTAATTCTGGTGGAACCCCAACACATATTTTTTACTTATAACTATAACTATAATAATCAGCTATGATACCCATGGCACCACCTTAGGCTCCACCACCTTAAAAGACTCTTGACACAAACAAAGATAACCGTGCTGCGAATTCTCGGAACCCCTGTGACCCTTCCACGGAACCCCTGGGTTCCGCTTAACACCTTTTGGGAACCGCTGGTCTAGTATATCTGTACAATCGTATCCAAATTGAGTACATCAATTTATAACATTAGTGAGAAATACAATACCCCCGAAATTTACGGACACCCTTTCCAATTGATAAACTTGTACTAGTATTTAATACTATTTGACGATCTTAATCTTCCTGGACTTCAGGGAACATTATAAATCGCGGTGCTCGAGGGTATTGAGACACGAGATCCGCAAAGGATTTAGGAGAGCCGTTAAAAATTGCACTCTGTACGTGCGCGTACAGAACGTTTCTTTGTCCGAATGACATTAAAGCGTGGATGAAAGCCGTCTCTCGGAAATTTTTAATCGGTTCTAAAATTAAGCTGATAAAAGGCGATTCGTTCCGTCTACTATAATAAGAATCGTCGCTTTAGCGGGGCCTCATCGCGGACGGAGAAAGAGAGAAATGCGGGAAACGGATAGCAGTACGTACGGCTGAAAACGGCAGCCATGATTTCAACGAGTCAAAAGGTCATTCATTGACTATTCGCCATCCATTCGATTTCGACAGGCTGAAAGAAACGCTCATCGCGGTGCGGATAATGATAAGGTAACTCGATGGTGCATGCTTAAAAGAGACAGCGTGGCCATAGCGTTCGTCCATTTTGACTAGGACTAAGCCGCGGAATATTTAATACCAGCCTAATAATTTTTACGCGCTACGGCCAACCGTATATTAGGGTTTAGTCTTGGCATTCCCCCTCGCGCATCAACTGCCCTTCAGCCATCAGAAAGAAACCGAAGTCCGTTTTACTGGAAGATATATCAAGTGCAGACGGCTTGACGTTCTCACTTACCAAACAATGCAACGAGCATTACGATTTTCGATGTATTATTATTTCAAGGGGGATCTTTCGCGTTTGTGTAAGATATACGGGACTGAACACATGTTTGGATCAGTGATGGACATTGCTGACGAGAGAAGGGAAAACTGGTACAAATTTCCGGGGCCCGAGGAGTCTTGGTGCCCGTGTTTCGACCCTCCTTCTCAGTTTATGCCCATAAACGTAAAGCAAATGTCCAGTAATGACCACTCTCTTGGGGTCATGAATTATTATTTTCCAAGGGACCTGGCCCGCTTCCAGCGACCTTGGTGGAGGGCCGGTGAACCCGCTTCTTATACCACTGGGAAGGCCTTTTTATATAAGCCTATTGGTTTCCGAAACATAATGTATCAAAATAGCCAAAAAGTACCATAATTTATTTCGTAAATGAAGTTACGCTGATACGACTCATATTTTATCATAATATTGGAGCTACAGTTTTTCATGAAACTTTACGAGCCGTTACCAACAGCGACTCGATTATAGCTAAATCAACCGCAGACGCGACGTATCATCGTAACTTCTCACTATTATCAGAGCCTGTAGTTTAGATCGGCTAAAGTCGCCCGTGCCCTTTGAACCGGGAGATTATTCTAAATTAGACACGTGCATCTTTTTTCTAATGCGAAATCTGCCCCCCTTTTCGATTTCGGCGGACCCCTCGCGTAAAGATAGCGTAAGATGAAAAAGAAAACGTTGGGCCAACTTAAAATGAAACCTCGACAGACGGCGTCTACCTGCGGGGAATAACCCAGACAGCGCAGCGAGGATAGGTAGGCGAGGATGAGAGATGCCCTTGACCCCTCGTGTCAAGCTACATTACCGTCTGATTCCCCGCAGCAATGCACCTCCCTCTTGGAAATGGATCCGAAAGGAGGAATGGTGGTTGAACCGCGTTCCCTCATTTCACGCGCACACTTATTACGGAATTCTTTTTTTATACATTACAACTCAAGATGATATACCCCGAGGAAGTGAGCAACCATAGTGGGTGATTTGGGGATTTTACGAGCGGGCTATGAGCGAAATTATAATTAGCGGTCTTAGAAAACACCAGGAATGATTTTACAGCCATTTAAACCGATTACGTGTTACTGCAGTCACTTGTAGAATTTAAAAAAACATTTGTCTTAAGGAAACTTTAAAATTAGCAGTCTGAGCACAATATTTATTTTCTGCCTATAAGAAAGAGTTGGTGAGTAAATGCACCGAACAGTTCGGACAATTTCGAGCTACTTTATAGCAGGGTCAAACGGAGAAAAGTTGGTAGTAGTGTTGCTCCGAACAGCTAGTGGCAGGTGAAGAGTATTCATCCAGTGCTCCCCCCCCCCCTCCCGATAGTTTTCAAACTCAGTCACACAACCACGCCCTAATTAGGAACTTCGCGCTTTTCGTATTACGCGAAGCGGCAGAGTTCAAACTAGCGGCGCTAGCTGACCATAGTAAACCAAGCGTAGATAAAACTGCGCATTATTTTGAATTGTTCATAGAAATATCGGTATTTAAGTGATTACAAAAATATAAACTTTGTATCGCGCCAGAATGTGGTCACCGCCATTTCCATTCGCTATCACTTGGCAGTTATTTTAGATGATGAGTTAGCTGTTGACACGCGGGAGGAATTTTTCGATCTACTATCCGAGTGCTTTTCCCCTTTTGATTATGAAATGAGTGTGAAACCTTTCTATACTCATTTATCAGTGAAAATTTTAAACCAACCATTGATACAGTGAAATAGTAATAAATCATTTATTGGACCAATATTCTATTTATATATTTTTTACTTAGGCTACCTTAGTTATATACAAAAATCGCGGGTAGCGGTATAGAAAATACGAAAATCAGCGTTCATACAGACCTGGAAACCTGGAAATATCAGGGTCGGAAGAGTCAGGGAAATTCCAATTTTTTTAGTAAAAACCTGGGAAATTTATGAGGGATCAGAAAGTTTGCCATAAAGAGTACAAATTTACATTAATACGTTTTTCGCATTATAGATTTGACTTTAAAATGGAACCGATTTAGTTTATATGTCAATCGTGAAACTAATAGCCCTATGAAAAAATTGGTTAAGCTAGCAATGACATTGAGAGTTACTTTAGTTAAATAACTTAATAAGGTATCATTTAAGTTTTTATTGAGGGTATCTTAAAACACTAGGCAGCACCGTAACCAGGATTGGATTTCAGGGGGGGGGGGGCACGCAATGGAATCAAATAAAAAAAATTGTACATACAACCATACGTTTTAGGGTGGGCACGGCCCTACCGCCCCCCCACCTGGTTACGGCCCTGACACTAGGTACCCTTGCCCCTGGAAAAACCAGTTAAATATAAATGGGAAAACCTGGAAATGTGAGCTGTATGAACCCTGAGAATAATAGAAGGAAATGCAGGGCCGGATTAGCCAAGAAGCGCACGAAACCCTCGACGAAACCCAAGCTTCGAGAACCAAGGTAACTGCGGCCACCATGTCTCTCACAACTGTAGCAGAGCTGCCAATATAGAGAAACGGGCCTGGGCCTGGGGACCCCAAACGTCTTAATCCGGCCCTGTGGAAATGGAATATTGCTTTGCTGTACTTAGTTGCAAAGATAATATACTGCCTACTAAGTAACAACCAAGTGTTGCCGGTCATGGCTTGTTCAAACTGGTAGCTCCCACGTTGTTGTGCTTTTTTATTTATTTCTAAAGAACACACCGTGCCGCTCTACGTACGAAATTGGATAAGTGACAGGTTGAGGGGAATTGTAATTACTCGGAGGCACTATCGGCTTATTAAAGGGGGCTAGCCTTAAATTACTTTCTCAATCTTGGCCAAAAATGAAATTCGTGATTATATCGGGTGAAACTCATCATCCCAAGTTACATGGTTTTTTTAAACAACCGACCATTCATGTGTAAATTTAGAGGCACACGAAAAGGAATAGGACGCCAACGGTATTTATAATACTGTCCCACTAAATATAACCCCAAACATGAGGCAAATGCGACCAACTTTTACTTAAAGTCTTACGTATAAAAAAATTAGTAATGAAAATGTAACTCATTTTAATAACACGTGGCTTTTGGCCGGAGTTTCTTCTTGAAAGAGAAGCCAACTTTCGACGCGCGGTTAACAAAGGGACAATTCAGACATTCAATAAAGCTCTTGATCGTCCTCTGACAGGAGCCAAAAAAGGCGGGATATTACGAGTGGTCGAAATTCGGATACACAAAGAGGTTCGCCATTGAGGCAACCGCTTCAATTTTAAATAGAACCCCGAAATGGGGAGGCAGCGCGCGAGAAGTTCAGGCGACGACGACAGGCCCCTTTGTTGCGTCTTGATTGCGATGTCTAACGGGGCTGAAATTCCACGGCTCTATTCAAAAGAGGAAATTGGTAGGAGGCTTACCAGATATCCATCATGCGAAAGATTACTCAGTTCGCAAAATATATCTTTTAAGAGTTAAAAGCGCCGTTGCTTTGTAGAAATTACATGATTTATGAACCGATTACGAATTTCTATGCCCGCTCTTATTTGCCGCAGTTTCGCAAAGTTGCTCTTAACCAATTCGTCATGATATGTATTAGCAAAGCAACGGGTGTAGTTAATGATGTTTCGTGATATCAGTTAATTTTACAGTTAATAGGCTCAAACTATACTATGTTTCGTGATATCAGTTAATTTTACAGTTAATAGGCTCAAACTATACTAAATTACAGTAGGTATAAAAGTTTTTAATGGTAAAGGATTTCAAACAATGGTAGGAAAAATAATGATTGTTTTTTACTTTCCGTTAAGAAAGTAAACTTTGAAATGTTTTTTTACTAATATTTATCTTCCAAAGAAAGAGTTCAATAAATAAAAATAGACCAATCTATCGCGGCGTTTTATGTTTGAAAAAAAATCTATAAATCGCATTATTTACATTTTCAATAATAAGAGACTGTTTACGCGGTAACTCTTTGGTGATAAAAAGAAAAGCTATATTTATTGAGAAAATATTAAAAGCTTTTCTTTGGCGCGCGTTTAAGCGATAAACTGCAAATGGACAACGAATTTTTACCCAATTTACTTCTCGCCGAAACATGAAATAGAAAAAAGAAGCGATCCATTACTAACACTTTCCTGTCAGCGGAATAACAGGCGGGGGAACGAATCTCTTTCTCGGGAGCCACGGTCGGGAAACATTGACCGCTTTTAACACGTTAGAATGCCCTCCCCCCCCCACCGTATCGATTAGTCGATAGATCGCCGATGTTTATTTAAACTTCAGAATTCATTTTAGCTACGTCAAAACAACGTGCCAGGATTTTTATACGCAGAAATTGTTCCTCGTATTTGTAAGACAGTGTTTGCTTAAAAGAGGGGCTCCGCTTGTCACACGGAGAGGAAACGCGTTTACAAACTATTGCCCATTTGTTTCGATCGTTCGGGAGGGGAGGGGGAAGGGGAACTCATTACCTCCCCCCTCTGTTGGGGAGGGGGGGGGGGGGACAATAAAATAAAGCCCAGATTCTCGGACGTTTCGAGATGTGTCGCTTTTAAGGATTTCGTAATCTGTTGAGGGGGGCATCTGCATTTTCGAAAAACACACAAATGGAGTGATAAATTGAACTTTCACCTATGACTAAAAATCGTCCCTTATTTGACATCCCGCGTTGCTTAATTCTAAAAATTAATTAAAGTTTAATTTAAATATCAGCTCTTCTTCACCGCGCAAATGGGGAAATCATTTAACCTCAGACTACATTGAAAAATGATATGTTTGAAAAATAGGCAAATCAGTACACACACGACCTCCGCAAAAACTTCGGTTAGTCAAATAATGATTGATGAGCAACAACATTAACCTTCGATCATAAAAAAATTAAGGCTTAGAATCGCGTTTCTAGTTCTTTCAAATCACAACAGAATAAAATAAAGGAGAAAATATCTCGACAATGAATAATATTATTTTACCCGCAGTGTTTAAATTGGAAATAATTTGTAATGTAAAAAAGACTTTTAGATAATTTAAAAAAAGTATATTCAGACGAGTGCAGTGTAGTACCATCGTGTTGGGTTAAGAGCGATATACAGTATTGTACAGTACTAAACGAACAAAATCTTTCAAAATATTTGTAACATATTCCGCAATATTGCTATTTTCAATAAACTCTAAAAGAAATAAACTATAGCCATAAGTAACATATAACAAATAAGTATGACACTTCCTATTGCTTTAATGCTAATTTTCTAACCGAACCTTCTTTCGGTACGGATACTCTCTTCAAGCTGTGACTTGGACTAGCGACTTACCGTTTTGGATGACTACGTTTTGATAAAAATTTAAGTCTAATATCGGAGAGCACATTCTGGAGTCGCGAGGGGCTTTGGCGTTGGTTCGAAGCCAGCGTGCGAATCACCCGTGATAAAAAACATGAGCTCGTGGCGCCGAGAAAAACTTTTTTAATTTTTATCATTTTAGCCTAATATTCCGCCTATCTATCGGAAACCAGATATTTCGGTTTAGCGGAAGTCTCGCATATTCTAGACACTAGAGGGCTTGATTTACGCAATAGCTATGAAAATTAGTTTGGTTGTAAATCTCGTTAATTGTCATACTTATTGTTATTATGTTACTTATGCTATAGCGAAGTTAAGAGTTCTATTAAGACACTATCGCTAGAAAATAGTTATCATGCCAAGTTCCTATCAATTTCATTGGTCAAAAGTGGCATTCAAGCCGACTTAAACTGGGTTTTAAGCTCTGGTGTGATCGTGTTTTAAGTCTTTTTACTTTGTAAGTCGTCAGCTTCATCCGAGACTACTTAATTATCGTATATAGTTGAAATAAATTACGCGTAAAAATGAGTAACTATATAGTCGCAGCTGGATTGGATTTAATGGATGCAGGAGCGGGGGATTGTATCTTATGGAGTGGGCACGCTTATAATACAAATCGAAAATGTTCATCCGCGATGCTGCTACATCAAAGCTCGAGCTCTTGACCGCCTGTAAACGTTACGCGAGGCTCGTTCGAGGAATACCATTAGCAAGGGAGAAGTGGGATACACAAAGATTCATAAATTAAACATGGATCTATTAAGGGCAGCCGATCTCGCGCAACCTGATCTCGAATTGAGGAAAAGCGTTACGTATTATTTTTAGTTTCGCAATTATGTTGTCTATTTACATTTATTCCATAAGTATGATCACTTTAGATTTTGAAATGGACAAACAAAACTTGTACAACATATAGAAATGTATAACTGACACAAAAAGGTCATCATTTAGTCTATATTTTTCGTGAATCAAACAAATTCTTTAGAGCTTACTACAATTAGTTAGGTATTATTGGTTTATTCAAGTCCCACATATATTTCCGTAATAGTAAAGGGTATTTTACCGTTTTCAGGCCTAGAAACCTCACAAAAAAACCCTAATATCCCGCGTTAGCTTTCGCCGCCGTCGTCGCAACGGATGGTCCAATATCCCAAAAATTAAAACAACTAATTACGATCAATCATCAAGAATTTTTGTACTATATGACGGATCTTCCAAATGCACCCCAGCTTCCAATGTTGCCTTACAAACGCCTTCTTGAAAATTGATCGCTTACAAAAAAAAGTATAACTTATCGACCAAATTATATGAAATTTGATTTAAACGTTTTCTTTTGACCAGTATAGCTGGGTGAAACCTCGGAACAACTCCTTCCGCGTTGAGTTTGCAAGTTTGCTCCCCACTTAAAGCAGGGTTGACATGTGGGAAAAACTGGTAAAAACCGAGAAAAAAGTGGAAAAAAACTCTTTTCATGCTAAATTAATCATTGATATATCTATTAAGTGACTAATTTGGTCATTGCAAATCGGAGAAATGAAAAAAAGGCCAGAAGAAGAGTGAATAGAATAGAAGAATATACTGCTTTTATTATTTATTTTTTATTGAATTTGGCCACTAGAGGTGGAAAAACCATGGAAGTAAGATTTTCCACACGGTTTTTAACAGGAAAACAATAGGTTGAAAAAACCGTGGAAAAATCTAGTTTTTTCCACCCTTGGCAAAATTGTGCCAACCCTGACTTAAAAGGGTTGCTCGCCAAGCTCTTCGGTTTCCCCTTTCCATAAAAACTTGTAGAGGGGAACGGTAATAGTGAGTGTAGGGAGCTGTTGGCTCGCGTGGCATGAAGGGCTTGCCACTACCCTCCTACGAATTGCAACCCGGCCACCTGTTTAAAGGCATCATAAGTCGCTAGATGACTTGGGCCTAAGGCGGTGCCAAGTGTATTAGCCTAGGTGATTATTATTATTATTACATTATCTTTCATTGGTTCAAGTAATTATTTAACTCCATTCAATATTGCACTATTATTAAATATTAGCGAATAGGCTGAAGGATATAATTTAAGCGTTTTTCGGTTTGTAGGCATCAACTGCCGAAATATAAATTAAATATTTTAAATTAAATACTTTAATGGTTGACATTTGAATTGAAAATTTCACAATCTTTCGATTTTTAAATTAAAACATTTTAATTTTTGGGTACTACTGTTTTTCAAGAAAAAAGTATATGACTTTTTTTCTATCAGTACTTCAACTAAAATTAAATGTAAGAGCCTTAATTACATTTTAAAATTATTTGTTACTGGTTTTGCTTTAAATTTGTAATAAATATATTTTCGATTTAATAAGTTAAAATATAAAAACTAACACATCTCTAATCAACATAGATTATCTTTTCTAAAATAATAATACTAATGAAATCGCCACATCTTCTCATGGGATGATAAAATTGAAATATTTCGCGTAGCTGTAACGATAGATGGCGATGCTTCTGTCATTTTGGTGTAATTCGGGAAAGCATTCAAGGGGTTTTCCTCCTAGCTACAAACCTAAAAATACTTTATGTTTTCTCTATGAATTTCAAACGATATTATAATATTATAATATAACAGCGCAAATACTTAAAATAAGTAACTGATTTAAACAATAAGTTTATATTTTGTTTGCTTTTTTATATGGAAAAATACTCAAAACTTTCAGTGAAAGGCGTATTAGTAGGTGCTACTCTCCAAAAAACATTGTCCAACGCTAATTTGATCGAAATCGATCGAGCTATTTTATCATCTGCTCATTTTCCAATATGGACGGGGAAGCTGCAATTGACATTTGACGTGCAGGACATGTAGGAAAAATGTTATCTAAATCGCTTACACATTTTTGCGATATTCGAACTTCCAGTGCGGCGGTAGTATTTATAAGAAAACTACTTTTAATTATTTTATGAAGGAAAAGATTAGGTTAGTCTAGGTTGGATTGGGTTAGGTTAGGTTGGTCTGGGTTGGGTTAGGTAGAATTGGGTTGGGTTAGTTTAAGTTAGGTTGAATTGGGTTGGGTTAGGTTCGGTTAAGTTGAATTGGGTAGGGTGGGGTTGGGTTAGGTTAAGTGGAATTAGGTTAGTCTGAATTAGGTTAGGTTAGGTTAGGTTAGGTTGAATATGGTTGGTTAAGTTAGGTTGAATTGGGTTAGATTAGTTTAGGTTAGGTTTCGTTTGGTTTCATTCATTATACACTATTCTAATATTCGCAAAAATATATTTATTTTAATATTGCTTGACATTATTAGCAAGATGAAATACATGGTGATGAATTTAACAGGTAGTGCCAAAAGTAAATATTTATCAGACATTTAAAGAACTTTTTTGGAGTTTTACAACTACTAATACGGAAACTTTCGTTTAAGAATATCGCCGCCCCTTCGAATATATTAATTTCGCTTTTACTTGTATTGAAAAAAATCTGCGATACATTTTAAATAGTTTTCAATGTTTGTCCATGTTTAAAACTTTGAGAAACATTTTGACAAAAACTTAATTTAACAAATTAATTCGTTGCTAATTACGTAGCTATATTACAAGGTTTTAAACCTTATAAAAACAACTACCTTATGGCGATATTTTAAACATTCAACTATAATCAGTTAAAATTTCTCGCGAAATTGCCACAAAAGGGAAAGAGTTACGTAGTCCGCGAGACTAAACTATAAACGCGCCAAAACCTTTTTTTTCTGCTTAAGCGTTTCGTTTAAAACCGAGGAGCTTTTTAAATCTCCGTTAGCTATTACTAGCGGGCTTTCATCTCCGCAAAAACCCCATTAAATTTCTCAATTTTTCTGTCGGCTCGAAAATTGAGTTTCCTCGCTCCGTCCATAGACCGCAACCAAGATAAATAGCTTCGAAGGCCTTGGATGGCTAATTCCACTCAAGCTTCGCCAAAGTCGCGTAGGATGCCGCCACCGGCAATTCCCCTCCGAAAGACCATTTAACAATACCGGCGCGTGAGCTTGACTCTGGGAATTCAACAGCGAGAGAGCGAGAGAGAGAGAAAGAGAGAGAGAGAGTGCATTCAATGCAACAAAAATGTTTTATTGACATTTTAAAGAGGCTTCATCGTACAGAATAAGCGTAACGAATAGACTTACAAACATAAAGTATACACTTTTTTAAAAACTAACTTACGGGCAACAATGATTTACACAAATGTACAATAGAGTTGGTATAATCGTCTTCTTCAGTCAGCCGAAATTTTCAACGATATATTCAAGTATTTTGATATTTCAATAAATAATTTGTTTCGTAAAAGGGCCTTTTTGATCATAGTCTAAAAATCTAACTTCAAAGAGTCCATATAATTGACACAAACCTCCGTAAAATGAACACAAACCTGAAATTAAAAAAATAAAATGATTTTAACCAATTGTTAAGTTAATTCCCAAAATATAATAAGCCGCGTACACACTAGACACTTTGTGGAACCGTTTTAAAACGGTTTCGAAAGATGGAATTGTAAAATTTTGCTGTCGAATATATTTAACGTATGGCTATTAATACAGTTGACAACGAAAATGTTCAATTTTATATTTCAAAACCATTTAAAAATAGAGTGTCTAGTGTGAACGCGGCTATTGTGATCGGTTGCGATTTTGCGCGAGAAAGAAATACGTTGGATTGGATGATAACGGTGCTATTTTCACTTAACGCGTATTGAAATCATTCTTATTAAATCCCTCCCCCTTTCTCGAAATTTCGACGCAAAAAATGAGCAGCGGGAAAATGTAGACAAAGCAATTCAAAGCCACATTCCAGCGGAATTGGCACGAGCATTTTAGCTCCCAACAAATGAAACTGGTTTGCTTTCGAAAAAGACAGATGGATAAAATAGGGAGACGTTTTCTAAATGGTTCGATTTAAAATTAATAACTTTGTGACGTTTCGAACAACGCGAACGGGTGCTAGCTCGCCTTTAGAAACTGGAAGGTTTTTAGGACGTTGCGTCGAGAATATCCATCAGAAAGCGCGGCCGTACGAAAATGAATTGTCGCTCTTCAATGGTTCAATTACTTTCGCTCTCGCTATGGCCGTTATTATATGGGACAAGGCCGGACGTCGAGGAATAATTGGAATGACCAGCAGTCGAACAAAATGCGGGCAACAATGAATCGCGAGGGCTCTTATTGACGCGTTGCGAAAGGGAACGCGTTCCTTTTTTATTCCGTTTCGTTTTGTAAACAGGTATTTCACAAAACACGCCGTTGTTCGTTCGGGAATATATACCTACTCGTGGTCTCCGCGAATAATGAGATATACAGGGGGTCCCTTTCATCGAGTGCTGGCCGAAACACTCTGTCGCCGAGGATGTTGAAATTAGACGCGCTTCGGAAAACCTGATTGGTTTGATAAATTATAGGCATAACAATCTCCGTCTAACGCTATATCGCTAAACACGAATGTAGATAAAATGCTTGGAAAGGAAAACGGGAATTACCAACATTGTGTTCGCCTTCACTTTATATAATCGGGTTATTTTTCTCGTCCATTCACTATTTACACTTAGCTCGGCATGTTCGACACTAGCTACCGCATCGATTGTAATTCTATATTTTCGATTACTATACCTAAGCATTTCGAAATATATATTTATCTTTTCATTGTTTTAAATCGATTCCCGCTTATAGGTTGGTACCTTAAAAGGTTCGAAATCTGCCCAAACAAGATATTAGCTAAGGTGTATAAAATGTTCACCTTTTTATCGCGTTGCGTGCATAAATTAGGAAAGCTCGCGATATCAAAAGTGAACGGTCAGAATTAATTATATGCTAGGATATATTTTTCAGGCTATTGTGAAAAAAACGATTTGAAAGTATCGTTTTCGGTCGGGTCAAGCGATACGGGACCCCAACTATCCGTCAACGTAATTTTCCACACACTCACTCGATTTCGGGGTTTTTTTTTATCGCGAACGAGACTATAGGACTACATTAAAGGCGATATAAGCTATCAAAAAGCATTTTTCCCTCGTATAATATATCTCCTTGGTCTCTGAGGCTGCGCTGGCCAGGGCCAGAATTAAATCCGCCTCTGCGTGGATCGGGGCCGCAGCCAATATCCATCAGAACCCATTACAGCGGCAACTATGCCCTCGAGCTGATTTTTCATATCAAAAATGTGCAAAACCTGTTCTTCCGAATTTCGCCGTTTTTATACAATAAATATACGAGGCTAGTTTATAGCCACGAACGAGACGCGACATTTGAAACGTTTTTGCCGCATTTCCACACTTTAAATCTATAAAAAAGTTTTCATCTTGTAATGAATATTTTTCCCTCGACAATTAATACCTGTTTTTTGTAAAGTCAATTATTAAGTCAAATTATATAATTAATATAATTCGATTAATTAAGCGAAACTCTAAGTAGCTTTCATACCTATAACCTTACTTTCGACACTAAACCTTGATTTCACCTTAACTCTTTTGCGAAACTATCGCCAAACTAAAATCTATTCGGAGATTTTTTTTAATAATTGTCGTCCTTATTGGCTATATAATAATAATAATAATAATCAGCTAGGCTAATACCCAAGGCACCACCTTAGGCCTAAGTCATCATGCGACTTTTGAAGCCATTAATTCAGGTGGCCGGGTTACAATGCGTAGGAGGGTGGTGGCAAGCCCATATGTTACTTATGGTGTGATATATTTTGAAAAAATAATTTAAATTTACAATATGGATTATATTTTGGATATTACAATTTCTGTAAATTTCTATTTGTTAAAAGTATACTAAAAACCTTATTTCGAAAAATGTATAAGCTCAATATGGAATTAAATTTTTAACTAAAGTTAAAGGCTTTGTAAAAGAACGATATAATTTATAATATTATCATTTTACATTTTCATAAGATGGTAAGAGTCTTTTTACGATACGCTCTTAAATTACTTGATTATACATTGAACGTCTTAACGGCATGAGCAAAATATTTGAAAGCGAAAACGTCCACCCACCCACACCGAGACTGCCTTTAGCATTAAAGTTTGCGAAACGAAAGAACCTTCGATACGAGTTCGCTGTAAAGCATTAGGTCAAGCAAAGCTCTCCGGGCGTATTTTTGCTTCATAATTGATATTTCCGAAATTAGGTTGGCCATTTACGTGCTATGATAAAGGGGTTTACCTATTGTAATAAGCCGCTTAAACAAAGAAACGTTATAAGCGCTTGTCTCTATATCGAAGCCGATAAAATTGCGTCATTTCAGCAAATCAAGAGCAGAGGGCCACTACGCCGAATACATTTTTTTTGAAGGGAACGTTTCACGTTTTACAACCGCCTAATTATATGGAAGGACCTACTTTAAGTTGGCTTTAGGATTAGATCTCATTGTAAAAAGGTTCGTCTCATTTTACCTCGAAAAAGGGGCTTAGCTTATTCAAATTCTCTAAATACGCCAATTAGCGGATCGAATTCTTTTAAGTATATAGTTTAAACAATTTACTCGTAAACAATTTCGACAAGTTTTTATATTGCATTTGTAATTTGAAAGCTTTTAAGACTATCCCAATTACCGGTTGTTTTATTATTTCTATTTATATAGCCATTGTCAGTTTATATACGATTCTCCAAATATGTTTACGAATATTACAATACGCTGTAGAAATTAACTTAATAATTAGCCGTAAGAACTATTTAAATTCGAAGTTATTAATACTTATTATTAATTTTTTTTTACGTATGTATATTAATTTGTTAACCAAGCGCTTCTCGATTCAACCGTAAAAATACAATTTTAATCGTAATTCAACGTAATTTCATCATTATTTATAAGTAGTTTTTACTAGTAAAATCTGAGTAAAGCAACAGCAAGTTCAGAAAAATTGTGAACCACTATTGTGCCTAAAAATGTCTTTACTAAAATACCGCGAATAATGGCTTACTTAGGATGTGACTAACGTATCATTTAAAAAATTACCAAATACGAAAATTCACTAGAAACCAGCCCCTGTTATTTCTGAATAGGAAAAACCAGCTCGACTATATTCGTACGTCTGAATTTCAATAAAATGGTAAAATCTTACCGAAACAACCGCGAAACCTAAAATTACATCTATTTGAAGCGACTGTATCTCGCGTCGAGTTGAACTTACGGGAGGGCTATTTATCTTCCGATTTTTTCTCTCTCGACCGAGTCTATAAATCCATCCGTATTTCTTTCTTTTTTAGGAATTTACATAAATCCATCGGACCCAGACCAAAAAAATATATATTTTTGGTCAGATAAATGATTCGTAATCGGGGATAAATGTAGTTCGCCTCGAGGTCGATGTTAGGAATCGGCGAAAGGCATCGTGTAGACACGAAACCCTATTTGAATAATTCGCCTCGAAGCCCCGGGCCTGACATTATTACAACGCCGTATCATTAAACTCACCTGGTACATCGCGGCAGATTTAGCGACGCTCTCTTCTCTTCATCTGGATTCCCCGCTGCTGGAATGGACTGGCGTTTGCGGCATACGGATGACTCCTGGCCGCTTTCCCTCTGGACACGGCCTTTGACGTATAAAGCCTTTCCATCCTTCATAAACATCCTGGTTTTCGAATACGAAATTACCGTATTCGAACTATTATTAAAATATTTCTACTCTTCTTTAACCGATTCTTTCTGAATGTGTTTTTTTATGTACAATTAGGGGCGACTATGTATATATATATATATTCTACAATGTACAGATTGTCCGGAACACGGCATCGTCGCTAGACTGTGGCGTGCCTCTTCATGTGCAAGGCGAGGTGGTCGGACCGACTGAACGCCCTCTCGCATAATCTACAGTGGAAAGGCCGATCGCCGGTGTGTTTGCGGAAATGGCGCGTCAGTTCGTCGGAACGGGCGAATCTCCATCCGCAGCCCTTCCACGTGCACTGGTAGGGTTTCTCCCCCGTGTGCGTCCTCAGATGCGCCTTCAAGTGGGAGCTCTTCGAGTACGTTTTCGAGCATCCCGGGTACGAGCAGGTGTGTATCGTGACCTTCTTGCGACCCGTGCTCCTTCGACCTCTCCTGGGTTTCCCAACCGGCGGGGGTACGGCGGGCCCGGGCCTACTGGTCGCGGTCACTACCCCACTCGGGAGTCCGCAAACACCCTGAGCGTACGGTCCGTGATTGGCTAACAGTTCAGCCAAGTGGGGCGACGACGGCGGAGTGACCATCCTGAGGTGTTGGGCGTGCGGGACGCCTGAGGGATGTCCCATCACGTGGTGACCGTAATGTTGCGAGTACATCTCCATATTGTTCGGAGGAATTTGATGACTCGTTTCCGGGGACGCCGGAGGTGACATTTGACAGTTCGTAACGTAGGGCGGCCATTGACTTATCTGTCCGTACGGCGGTCCGTAAGGGGTGGCCGCGGGGTCGCAGTGGCCGTAGCCGTATTCGCTGCCGTAATAAGATTCGCTGGAATTGGGCGGCGGTGGAATGTAATATTCCCCGTATTGAGAGTGAGTACCCCCGGAGACGTCCGCGCCGCCTAATCCGAGATCGTTCGGCGCGGATGGCGAAGCGTGCGCCGCCGCGCTCTGTTCGTAGTCGATCTTCAGTCTTCCGCCTCCGTGGGAGACGCCGCTCATTTGAGGCTGTTGCGAGCCGATTAAAGAGGGTGCGGATACCGAGTCTGGGTGCGCCTCTTGTTGGTGATGGGGCTTGGACGCCACTGTTACGTGCCAACTTCCGTTGATGGGCTGATGGTGAGACGGAGATAAGGACCCGTGATGTTGGCCCGGAATGTACGGCGGCTGATGTTGAGATGGCGACGAAGAAGGCAGGGAGCCGTGCTGAGGGGAGGACACGCCTGGATGCTGGCTTCCGTCCGACGGTGGACCAGGGTCACTCAGGAGAACGCTTTCAATATCTTGCCACATCTGCAACGATAAATCGGTTACTAAATTAATCGCGTTACGATAACATTGAATCGCGAAACGCTTATTGTTCGGCTTATTCCTGACTAGATCCTAAATCGTAGTGCGCGAAATTACGGTTGTATCAACTCTTTATAGCGTAATGGGACATAAACGATTTTCCCCCTGAAATAAAGGCCAGGCAGCGCGTACTTATGTTTGGGAAATGTTCGGTGTATTTCGCCTTCTACTTAACATTCTGGTGCTCTAGCCGCTCGGCAGCGCGCTTTAAGTGATGCCGCACCCATAAACAATTGATTCAAGGAATGCGAGAGCAAAGTCAACAGATCCAAATCCGAGATAACAGACAGCAGCCTCGACGCAACCTTGATATTTTAAATAAGTTTTCGATATTTCCAACGATATTTCTGGATTAAATGTCGAAAAACACACTTCGCTTGTTACACTGAAATGGCGAGCAGCTGCGCATTTCGTAACACAGCAACTTTCAATAAAACCACTGGAACTAACGGAAGTTTAAACTACACCAAAAACCAATAATTAAATAATTATATTAAAACTTTATCGAAATACCCAAAATAATATTAATTTACCAATAATAAATGACAAATAAATGCGTACAAACAATATGGAAATTCACTAATATAATTTAATGCCCTGCAGTTATATTTAGTTACAAGTTTGAAGTAGGCTTAAGTCAGTATTGAAAAATCAGTTACTTCGATACGACTGAAGAAGATGAAATCTTCGGTTTGAATTTTGTTATAGGAAAAATAAGTTGATTTGGGGTACTTACGTCAGAAAATTCAGTCATAGCAGAGGTCATGCCCGACCTCTCTAGTTTTTGCCAGTTGACCAGAGTAATTTTTGGGTCCTCTTCCTGGAGTGGAATGACTGTTCGTCCGGTGGTAGAAATCAACAAGTAGCGTCGGACCAGGGTCTCGAGTGGTCAACGCGACGAGGCGACGTCCGGCGAGTAGAGATCAAAGCTAAAAGGGCGACGAGAGACGAGTTTCCGCGCAATCGTGTTCGACCGTTCCAAGTTCGGTTCCATGAAAGTCTCGATGGCTAGTGCGCCGTCGATTTCACCTGTGCCCCGCTACCTGCTCAGGTAAGTCCCCATTGGCGGGGTTGCGTCCCGAGGGGGGCGAGAAACCGTCGCCAGAGGGAATGAATGGAAGGTAAGCCGAGTCACGTGGCGCCGCGGTGTGGGAGGATTCGGGAGGTTGCACTCCCTCCGAGCGCGTCACACGATAAAGCCATCGCTAGTTCCTCGTTTCGCCGAGGAGCGGCGCCGTTCTCTCGTGTTTCGTAGTACGTACAAAAGACGTTTACCTAACAAAACTTATTCTAGTTATTTATCAAACGTATAAATCGCTACCTCTATTTCGATGCGGAAATTCACAATTTTCTGACGCAAGTAAGTTCTAAGTTATAGTAAAATGGTTTGCTCTAAAACGGAAGCTTGAAAAATTGGTTTTAGGCCAAAAGTAAATTCAAACCAAAAATATCTCCCCAACATTTACACCCGAAATATTTTGACATTTTTTTTTTAATTTTAATAAATTTGAAAATAAACAGAAATGCGAGTGGTTTATATTTAGCGGAAACTATTCTAATAATTTTGTTTAACTTGGTTTTAATGATTACTAGAAAATTTAAAAATATAATTTTATGTAAAAATCTTTATGATTCAAGTTATATTTCAAATATTTCCTATAATCATCAGTTAGAATTAATTAAATTATTTTATGATTATATTTTATATATCATTTATTACATGTTATATATTCAGCTATTTAAATACCCAAGTCATCTAGCGACTTTTATATCCTTTATAATATCATAATATTATAAAAATAAATAATATATATTATGTAGCTTTATAACTCAGAAATAAACTACTAAAAATACCAATATTTTTTATATATTTAATATTTCCGAATTTCTCCATTAAAGTAATATTTTTAAGACAGAATTAAGTTCGATTGGTCAGTGACGTTTTAGGAGTCGAACGACAATATATTAAAATGTTTTATAGAAATTTACGTAAGATAAAGAAAATTGTTTATTACGTTTTAATATCAATAAATAAAAATTAAACAATTCTTTAGCATAGAGTCGAACCGAGATACGGGTGATAATCCCAATGTAACAATAAAATAATCACTACTTAAGAAAGAATTGGTTGTAATTTGTCAGGCAGTAGTTTCGGCGACTGCCAGATTCTCGAAACGAAGGTACGTTAAATCAATAAAGTGAAGTGTCTAGGAGAGGTAAATGGTATTTCGTCGGATTAAAAAAACTCCCGATACTGACAGGTAGGAAAACACACAGTTCTATACTGTAGTCTCTATAATATTGTGGAGAGTTGAAGTACAAACTGGCGAGCACTAGGTGCGGCGACGCGGAACGCAGACTTCCGACGCGGCGGACCAGATTCCAACGCCACAGTGAGCATCCCATTCAATAAAATACACGTAATACACCCGAAAAATACTGAAAAAGCTATCTTTGCTACAGTAAATAAAGGTATTGCCCTAACTTTTAAATCTCCATCGCGTAATTGGAAGACCAACCACAATCGCGTTCTCGCTCCACCGCGCCATTTGCAACGCCAATAAAGTAAAGGTTCTGGATATCAAAAGAACTTGCCAGATGAATACATTTATTGTTATTTAATTTAAACAAATTTAACAGATCTTAGAATTTTAAGGTCCCCAAATTAGGAAATGCGTTGGCTTTTCGAAATTTTGAAATTCGATTAAAGACAACTTCATAATTTAGCAACTGTTTTTCCAAAATCGTTAATTTACATAGTTTTTGGGCCCATTGTTGAGAGTTGTTGTTGTGTGTAGATTGGCATTCATGTTTCCCAGTAATTTGAACCGTAAACGGTGTTTTTTTTTCTATGCAAATCAACTAGGTGATTTTTTGCTTGAGTGAGAAGTACGTGATGTGTGAGATCGTTGCTCAGCTCAAAATCCCGTACAAGTCTTGCACATTACAAAATTAGTGTTGAATTTTCAGAAAACTCTGTAGTTTTAGCTATTAATTTTTCGTATCTCCGAGTACTGTTTCATAGACTATGATAATTATAAGGACACCCTCAAAATATTAAATTGGATTCAATCCTGATAAAAATACTTGAATCTTGATTAAAGGGATTAAATTATTATAAAAATGGATTAAATTATTATTAAATGAATTAAATTATTATTAAATGAATTAAATAATTATTAAATTATTTAAATCATAATTAAATGAATAAATCAAGAATTCAATAATTAAATGGTTACTGAAATGATAATTTCGAGAATTCAAAAATGAAATTGTAACTAAAATGATAATATCAAAAATTAAATAATGAAATTGTGACTAAAATGATAATATCAAGAATTAAATAAATGAAATTGTGGCTGAAATGATAATATCAAGAATTAAATAATTAAATTGTGGCTGAAATGATAATTTCGAGAATTCAATAATGAAATTTTTACTGACATGATAATATCGAAAATTCAATAATGAAATTATGACTAAAATTATAATATATCAAGAATTAGATAATGAAATTGTGACTGAAATGATATTTTCGAGAATTCAAAAATGAAATTGTGACTAAAATGATAATATCAAGAATTAAATAATGAAATTGTGACTAAAATGATAATATCAAGAATTAAATAATGAAATTGTGGCTGAAATGATAATATCCAGAATTAAATAATGAAATTGTGGCTGAAATGATAATTTCGAGAATTCAAAAATGAAATTGTGACTAAAATGATAATATCAAGAATTAAATAATGAAATTGTGACTAAAATGATAATATCAAGAATTAAATAATGAAATTGTGGCTGAAATGATAATTTCGATAATTCAATAATGAAATTGTGACTAAAATGATAATATCAAGAATTCAATAATGAAATGGTGACTGAAATGATAATTTCCAGAATTAAATAATTAAATAGTGAATGAAATTTTGACTGAAATAATAATATCGAGAATTCAATAATGAAATTGTGGCTGAAATGATAATATCGAGAATTCAGAAATTAAATTGTTACTAAAATGATAATATCAAGAATTAAATAATGAAATGGTGACTGAAATGATAATATCAAGAATTAAATAATGAAATTGTGGCTGAAATGATAATTTCGAGAATTCAAAAATGAAATTGTGACTAAAATGATAATATCAAGAATTAAATAATGAAATTGTGACTAAAATGATAATATCAAGAATTAAATAATGAAATTGTGGCTGAAATGATAATATCAAGAATTAAATAATGAAATTGTGGCTGAAATGATAATTTCGAGAATTCAAAAATGAAATTGTGACTAAAATGATAATATCAAGAATTAAATAATGAAATTGTGACTAAAATGATAATATCAAGAATTAAATAATGAAATTGTGGCTGAAATGATAATTTCGATAATTCAATAATGAAATTGTGACTAAAATGATAATATCAAGAATTCAATAATGAAATGGTGACTGAAATGATAATTTCCAGAATTAAATAATTAAATAGTGAATGAAATTTTGACTGAAATAATAATATCGAGAATTCAATAATGAAATTGTGACTTAAATGATAATATCAAGAATTAAATAATGAAATTGTGGCTGAAATGATAATATCGAGAATTCAGAAATTAAATTGTTACTAAAATGATAATATCAAGAATTAAATAATGAAATGGTGACTGAAATGATAATATCAAGAATTAAATAATGAAATTGTGGCTGAAATGATAATTTCGAGAATTCAAAAATGAAATTGTGACTAAAATGATAATATCAAGAATTAAATAATGAAATTGTGACTAAAATGATAATATCAAGAATTAAATAATGAAATTGTGGCTGAAATGATAATATCAAGAATTAAATAATGAAATTGTGGCTGAAATGATAATTTCGAGAATTCAAAAATGAAATTGTGACTAAAATGATAATATCAAGAATTAAATAATGAAATTGTGACTAAAATGATAATATCAAGAATTAAATAATGAAATTGTGGCTGAAATGATAATTTCGATAATTCAATAATGAAATTGTGACTAAAATGATAATATCAAGAATTCAATAATGAAATGGTGACTGAAATGATAATTTCCAGAATTAAATAATTAAATAGTGAATGAAATTTTGACTGAAATAATAATATCGAGAATTCAATAATGAAATTGTGACTTAAATGATAATATCAAGAATTAAATAATGAAATTGTGGCTGAAATGATAATATCGAGAATTCAATAATGAAATTGTGACAAATTATAAAATCGAGATTGAAATCGTGATAATTTTGTTAACTCCAGGTCTTCCCCCTTGACTTTCCAAATTACAAAAGCTCCACCGGCCAGCATTCCCTCGCCTCGAAATGATTAAATGGAGATTGAATGGATTAAATCGAAATTGAAATGACTAAATCTTGATTGAAATGACTGATGTGACTAAATGGAGATTGAAATGATTAAATCTGGATTGTAATGACTAAATCGAGATTGAAATGTTTAAATATTGATTCAAATGGATAAATTCAATTTTTAATTATCAAATAGAGATTATCAATGCACCCTAAAGCAACATTCGTTCATATACCATAATAAATGGTTTTACTTTTTCTATTTAATGTAGAAAGATATTTACTTTAAAACAGATATAAACTAAATTAGCCATAGAGCTTCTGCCAAAATGTAAGCAAATTTAATAATAGGATATGTATGAGCGTTCAAAACTGGTATCAGCAGAGTGAGTATACCACGGAAGTCAAGTGCAAACAGCACCTGCATTAACAGCGATGGTGGGGGCGGGGGGAGAGACTTTCCATAGATGGCCAGCAATATCCACAACTCGTTGAGGCGTCCATGAAAATGGAAGCGACCTCCACCCCCCTCCCCAGACGCTAACGGAAATACCCTTGGCTTCACACAAATCCACTAAAATACTCGCAGCGCCGTAGAACTATACCGGAACACGTAATAAGTCGTACGACGTTCACGTTCAGGGAACAAAACTCGCGGACAAACGAGAGAAATCTGTAGCGCTGGACGGGAAAACATTACGCTGAATAAAAAAATAGCAGCGTAGAAGCAGATCTTTTCGCCGGTTTGATTAAGATGATTTCGTTGATATTTCACCGTTGGATTTGCCGTTTTATGGCTAATTGGAAAAGCAACGCTTCTCCGTTTGAAGTGTCGCGACGTGGCACGGGAAATATGGTCGGTCGGTCGGCGGAATCAATCGAGCCTCCGACTCTACGTCGAACGGAGGACGGGGGGTCGGAGCTCGGTGACTTACCGATGTTTAAAGAACCATAGATCCTCGAAAAATAACTGTTTAGGAACTTGTGTGTCAACGGACTCTGATCGTTAGAGAGACAGGCGCGTCATAGGAATTCGTTAAAAAAATGACATTTTCAAGCGAAAAATAAAAACTGTTTCCGCTACTTATAAATTTTATAGCGAGAGATATTTCGATAATACTGTTTTGATTCTCCGTAAACTTTTAAATAAAACCGAAGGGAAGGCGTATCAGGGAAAATTTTAGTTTTAAGTAAAGTTTAATTTAAAAATTCCGCGTTATTATTGGGTAGGTTTTAAATATCGCCAATAACATTTTTGGTTACGATTAATTTCGAGAAACTTAACGTGTTATAGGAGATTAAAATAATGTTCAGAATTTTACTGTAAATCCTATCTAAAAACCAATCGACGTTTTTGACTATTTTTCTGAATTACTGAATTTTGGGGTAGGTATTTCAATCGTCCGAACGGTGGAACAAATGTTCGAATTTCATTCGTCCGAACCGCCGAAATAACAAATGTTTCAATTGTTCAAATTGGACAACTTGTTTGTTTCATTCGTCCGAATCGGTAGCATCACTTGCCCGAATTCTGTCGCTAAATTAGTATTTCTTATTACTGTTTTTTTGGTCCGAATTTTTTTTAGTGCAAGAATAAAAAATAAAAAACTACATTGTAAATATCGTTGTTTGTTAGTAAGTGGGAATTGCGTTGAATGTTGTGGATATATTAGGTTAGGTAACGTTAGGTTCACGTTAATGTTACTATTTTCTTATATTAACAATATTTAAAAAAAAACAACCAATTCCTAATGTTTGAAAAAACGGACAAATGATTATTCGAACAAATGAAATTCGCCAGTAAATTTAACATAAATTGAACGACTAAATCACCAACAAACGTTGTGATAAATTTTTCGGGCAAATGAAATACGTTTTCGGACATACGATCCTGTTTTCCGGCATTTGGACAAATGATCATTCGGACATTTGTACCACCGTTCGGACGCATGAAATTCGAACAAATGTACCCAAATCGAATTTTGTTACCTAAAATTTCGAAGATAATATTGGGACCGTCTGAACATTTTATTGCGTTGAATTTCGAATTTCTGAAGGTAGCCTACGTGAAGATAGTATATTACAAAATATAGTAGGTCCATAACTGAACTATTTACCAAATCAATGAGCTATAATTAATTGACTATATAAAATGGTTTGTATAAAACTATAACCGTTAAATGAGTAGGATTTTGATCAAAAATCCCCTAGTTATCCAGACAACTAGGTTGGCAGGTTTGTCAGAGAATCCTTTTTTTGAGCCTCCCTGGTTCGTGAAAAATCAGGCCAAGCCTTCTGTCTCTCTATACACAAACGTAAATAACCACATAAGTAGTATTTTATAGAATGGTCTATTCAGCAACCTAGTAAAAAAGGTTAGATTGGTACTCATACAATCATTCCGATGATCATAATATTAACTTTTAAACTCTCTGTTATAAAATTCAATAATTCAGCCAAATAGTAAATAATGTTGAGATGTTAGATTTTTCCAGAGTATTTGAACTAAATTAAGCGGCTCAGATGGTTCAGAAACTAAGAAAATTAGTCAATAGTCTGCCTAAATTTTAGCATCAATTATATCCAGCTTTTATTAAACCTGAGGGCAAAAATGAGAAATTGATAATCACTTTAAAGTTATTCATTGACTTATGAGTTAACTATATTTTAATAAACACTGTTGTATCGAACAATTGTTATTAGGTTTTCCCGCTGTAAGCGAAATTGATATTGGCGGTTCATTCTTAATTGGGTTTTGGTATTAGAATTTTGGAATGATCAGAATAAAAAAAAACTCGAATTGCGCAAATCGGTGGATTATCATAGTTAGTATCTTTTATGAAAAGGTAACTATTTAGTTTGATTTCATAAAACGACACTTCCAGATACAAAAGTAAATCCAAAAGTTCGTTGATAAAATATTCAAGGAAAAGACAGGTATAATAATTCATTTAAGGAAACAGGCGTGACAAAAAGTTCGTTCTTCCTAACAATTCAATAATCCGAATCTAATTTACAAACCAACGTTTAAAGAGAAAAAACTCGACAGAATAATTCGACAAAAAGGAACTGGATTATGCGTAGACTTTCCCATTATCTCGAGGGAAAATTATAAGCGTATTGGCCGCGATACTGGTGTTGTTTCGCAACAACTAGAGCTTTTTTCGTACAAACGAAAGAAGGGTGATTTACCCGTTCAAAACGGAGAGACTTTTAATGAAATTCATAAAAGTCTAGAAATGGGCCCACCTCTAAAATACACTTTTCCATATAGATATAGACACGATCCTTCCAGCAGTTCCGAGAATCTGTCCGTGGAAACCTGTAGCTAATTATCTTTTCCTGCCGAAAAGTATTTAGCGCATACCTTTATAGCGAAGTGTTGGAGAGACCCTATGTAATCTCGTGACACTATACGAGTTTAAAATATTCAGTTGTTGTAATAGGAAAAATTAACCACTTTTCTTCTTTTACATGACGAATGAAATATATTTCGCATTTTTGTGGGACAGAGTTATTTTTTTTACCCCGAAGCGTTCGCGTAATTAAGAAAAATGCGCCGTTTAACGACGATTTAGCCCGCGCAGATGTTCGGACGAAAGAAGAAAAAAAAGGCATTTTACCAAAGTCAATTTCAAAGATTTTGAGTTTCTAGGAAAAAACATGATACTATTCGGTGTAATATAAGAGAGTTATAGGAGATCGCGTGGGCTGGTTCCAATTATTAACCATGACGTTTTTTTATTCTTAATTTCTTCGAGATAAAGGTTAATTACAATTTGGGTTGTTTCTACCTTACACCATAAACAAATAACGAAGATAATAAAAATTATCCTTTTTGATAAATGTCACGGGAGGCGCCGAATTTCCTGTTAAACTAGATTCATAATTCCTATATTTAATAATAATATCGGTTCTTATATCTGGGAGTGTTGAAGTTGTAATTTACCGACGCGCTTAATTTCGAGAGGTTACGAGCGGCGCGCAATTAAATTTAAAATCTTGAGAATTATATTGTTTCTGTTTTTTGTGGAGATTTTTGCCAGTAATGCCGAAGGTCGTTTGGCGTTTTTCCGAAGAAATTTACGTCGTAGGTATTGAGAACAATATTAATACCACGAGTATCATACGAAATATATAGATAATATTTATTTATTTTTTATTAAAGTTGCATTATCTAATTTACATTGCAAATTAGGTCTAGTATAAACGTTTGATAACAGATTAATGGATGGTAATAATTTATTTGAGATTCTTGGAAGAAACGAATTAAAAGCGAAGTTATTGAACCCTTCTCGGAATTTCCGAAAATCATAAATGAACGTTAATTGTCGACTTTTTAAGACGAGTTATCATTAGGCCACTAAAACTACTTTACACGTCGTGGCGAAAAGCCGAACTTCGAGGCTTTAGTGTCGCACTTTGAACCACTTAAAGAGAACCCCGTAATGGTTTGTATTTACCTAACAAACGAGAGAAATATTCGAGTACGCGTTTTACGCGTAGCGGTTGATGCAGTGACTCGGCGGAAACGCACGAAATTGAAGAATCCGACTTTCAAAAGGAGAATTGAGGGGGGTCAAAGAATGCTGCGAGTCGCGGTAGAAAGCTTGGCACCTCTCTCCTTCTATATCCTGACCCGCTCGAAGCGAAAAGCCGTGTTGATTCAACATCAAAGACTGATTTGGAAACGCGTTCAAGCCGAGCGTGCGTAATCGAGGCGCAGTCTACATCAGCGCGGTAGGTCGCGAAGACGAAATCAAATCCACGATGAATCGCCAACATAACAGAGAGGGCATTCCACATTTACAATCATCTTTCGCCACAATGCGTTTAGATGGAAAATTATTCGACTATTAAGCGTATTCTACCCGATTTTCTATCGTAACTGTGGAAACTGATATCTAAATTTTAGAAATCGTCAATGTATAGGTGAAATCCACTTTAAAAACATGGGTAGTTTTGTTGAGCTATTTGTTCCGCATCTTTTCGACAATTTAGAATTTAATATTCAATAATCTTCTTCCACTATATTTTATTTTTTCTTATAGCTTCCAATTTTCCAAAATAAACAACGTAATTTAAATCTAAATTGAAAAGTGCAAGTAAAATGAAATGCCCTTCAGCGCTATTAGATTACATCGCATCAAAGCCAAACACCTTCGGTTGTATAGCTGGAATATCGTCGGTTCGTCGATGAAAACGAGAGACGGAAAGAAATGGCGTCGATTTCAGGCCGGAAACAGGAATCGCGCCCACACGATCTCTCCGCCCCCCCCCCCCGAACCGTCCCATAGATCACGGCGCGCCACTGAAGCCCCCTTTCTACAAAAGCACGGGTGCCCCCACTGTGGGTCTCTTTGGTGGCCTTGACACCGCTTATCGGGGCAAACAAAAAACACCGCTCTCTCGCGGGCCGTCGCAAATTGCTTTAATAAGCGTGCTTTTTTCCCTCCATTTCCCATACATAGAGGGCGCCGCGTACCTCATCCTCCCTCAGTACCACTCGCACATCGATTACTAGTACCAATCATAACATACAGCTAGTGACATTTTCACCAAAAGCGATAAACCGTTGGATTTCCAGAAAGAGGCAGATAATATTATCTCGCCACTATTTATGCATGGACCAAGAATCTATTAACGTGTCCTTTTTTTAGCCAGAGCAACGAGTCCCTTTAGATTCTTGGTCCTTGGTCTACGGAGGAAATGGTTGTTTACCGCTTCTAGTTCGAGGGCTTCGACATTTGCAAATTTTGCATTCGGGTTTTTGAATCTCAAATTGATTTCAGAAATCAGAAACTGGTTTTGAGATAACAGAGCGCAATTTTCGTGTTGGTTTCCCTTTTTTTTAAGCTGATTTAGAGATTTTGAAACGAATTTTCACTGAGATTTCAAATTTATTTCCAGATTCATAAAAACAATTTCCTTAAGGTGTACGGGATTTGTACAAATGTCGGATCCCTCGTTCCGGTGACAACTACGCGCCATATTAAGTTACGCAGTTAGTTAGATTTTCAATTTAATTGTAAATGTATTCAATGAAGTAATTGATATAGATAAATGTCAATTAACAATATCAAAATTACAATTAATCAGTAAATGTTGGATAAAAACTATCATTTGAATATTAGAAAAATAAATGGCACCATATTTTTTTGTAATCTGTTAATTTTATGTGACTCTAATTTTTGATTTCTTTGCATAAAGTTCCTAAATCTAAAATATTTTACAAATTTCACTTGGAAATTGGTCGTCCACCCCAAATTTGAGCTAAACCCACTAACGCGATAGGGTACGTTCTCCATACACGCGTCACAATAAAGTACTCAAATAAAGGGGCGTTTCGAGTGAGTGTTTGGATACAACGTGACAACCTCAGTACCCAATTTAATATTAATTGAAGGTATTCGACCTTTTTTCGATTCTATTTAGAATTTCACGCTATAATTATATTTTTGGTTCGCGACTCCTACACACACTTCGCTCGTACAGAGTGTCCCACCAGCAGCTTGCGAATGAGTGGCGCATCCTCGCTATTATTTTTCTTTCCAAAATCATTCTAGGCCACCAAACACTCACACAGAGAGATCTTCCCGGGTTATAAATACTTTCTGACAGACGAATTAGACGTTTCCACCCAGACTCGCACGCGTTGGGTATCAAATAACTCGCGCGGAAACACGTAGTACATTATAATACCTTTCAATCTTTGAAAGGTTTCTCTGAATATACGCCTAAGATAATAGCAAATGCACTCCCCCCACGTCACCATCCGAAAGAAAATGAGGTTTTCTAGCAGACCTATTTCTTTCTTTACGTATATTTCGTAAATTTAAAACCGCGGAGAGATGTCTTGCCATCAGTAACTTACTGCCATGGCGTCTTAGTAAATGAATCCAGTTAGCCCGCCTCCCATCACATACACGCCGAATAGATTTCAGACCAAGTTACTGTACTCATAAATCCAATAACGTTTTGATAAATAACATAGGACGTGCTTGTAAATTTATCAAATATTACCACCTACAACGAAAAGAGAACGAAAATAAAGGATAGACCTAACGCCCGAAAGCCAAAACCGTCTAGCTAATCAGACTTGTTCCAGAGACAACTCTAGCACCCACTGGTTACACATAGCAACAAATTCTAAGGAACGTATGAAATATAATTCAAATAAGTCAGATTCATTTTCCATAATTAGATCTTTACGCTAAGTTTTCGTGTTAATAATAAATAAAAATACAATAATAAATTTATGGTACCTGGCGTTCCGCTATTTGTTTTAGATACATTTAAATATTAAATGGAATAAGGCAAATTTTCTAATCCATATGCAAACTGGTACCAGTGGGCGTAATAAAATAACGACACACAGTTTTAGAAATAAAAGTAATGAAATTATATTTTCTAGTCAGCAAATCAAGGGATAACGTTAATTATATTTCTTAAAAATATGCCATGCCAAATCCGAAGTTAAGCCAAAATAGCGTAAGAATTGAAGCTGTGCATAACGAACAACAAACAAACAAACGAAAGATTTTATATTTATAGATAAGCTATACGCGACTAAATTTATAAAATTTGGACCTTTATCTAACTTGTTAATCGTAATTGAAATGAAGCTCATATTGGACCGACTCCAACTGCGACCGCGCGAAAACCAGCACCAACTTCACCGACGAAAACCAAACTATTTATTTCATTAGAAGATCATTATATAAGATCATATAAGATATATAAAATAATTTGAAATTTTGTGACGAAGCCCGAAATTTCTGAACTATTTGAGGTACAATTTCGTAGCATATTAGTCTAAAAAGGAGAGTACCCGGGGTGTTTATTGCCGATTTTGTTCCACGTTGGGCGTAATGTAAACATATATGAGATATGAAATTTCCCAAAAGGAGACGTTGCACGACCCATTCGATTTGCCATGGCAACCAAAAATGTTTTTGACCACTTAAAATAAGATTGTATCCTTATTTTACAAAAAAAGTGTTACCATTTTACCGCAAAAATGTTCCAATTTACCTAAACTCGATGAAATTTACCTAAATGTGGTCATAATTACCCATTTCGTG